>NC_091118.1:177087880-177125380 GCF_040183065.1 Periplaneta americana | reverse complement strand
CATTCACTTATCCTATACTCAAATCACTGATTCACTCAACCTGTAAATAACTCACTCATTCCCTTATTCTATACTCAAATCTCTAATTCACTCATCCTGTAAATAACTCACTCATTCACTTATCCTATACTCAAATCACTGATTCACTCAACCTGTAAATAACTCATTCATTCACCTATCCTATACTCAAATCACTGATTCACTCATCCTGTAAATAACTCACTCATTCACTTATGCTATACTCAAATCACTGATTCACTCAACCTGTAAATAACTCACTCATTCACTCACTTTACAAACAACTAGCTCACTCATTCACTCACCTTACAAACATCTCATTTATTCACTCGTTCTCCCAGATTCCCATTTTATACAGGGACATCATTTTATTTTTACTTCAATTTTTATTGTACCTGAGTTTTTGAATGTACTTCGCTCCCACCCACTCTACTTATAAACTTCCAACCGTCCACCACACAGAACCGTCCACCACAGTACGTTCCAGAAATATGTTCGCGTTTTCCAGTGACGAAAGAGCTTTCAATATTGAATCATATATTCGCACATATACTGTCGTCCGCACATATACTGCCTGCGTCGCATCCCGGTTTCCCCCACCTGCTTCTGTTCGCCCCTCTGCAAAGTCTAGTAGCTGGGCTGTCTTAGCTCTTTTCTGGAAACAATAATTTCTGTTAGGAATTGGACATCTACGTAATATTATACAACTGTTTAAAATAACTTAAATAAAATGGCCTCGTTACGTCATTAACTATCACGTGATTCCCCCCCCCCCTTCTACGACCCTGCGACAAAACCACTTGAACGGACAGTAGATAGCATTTCTGAGTAATTTTATCTTTTCGGATCGGGCAGAAGTGAAGATTAAATTTACAGTGCGTAAGATACTCTTTTATAGAGTAGGTATAGAATTATTTCAACATGAGTTACTCGTACGAAGGACGAAAATGGTAATTGGCATTAGGAACCTTACTCTAAAGTGCGATAATATGCACAAAAGAATTGAAACCTGTATCGAAATGAACGACCACCATTTTCAAAAATATGTTTAAATATCCATATTGTGATTATTTTTCAATTTAACTTCATTCTCTATATTATACGCTAATGTGCTGTAACTACAATATACACTGCATAATGAATATGTCCGAATGGATAGCTCAGTTCGTGAGTAAAATCACTAAGTGTTAATACAGTAGTGTATTTTGATTAAACTAAAACGTAATGAAAATTATCAAACTCATAATTGCGATATTTCCTAGTTTACATAAATGGATGAACTACTTTTCTTCCCTCCTATACCTAGTAAAGTGATTTGTATTTTACGCCAGTATCATCGAACTCCAGTCTTGGGAGGGGAGCAAGCGGTGTTTCCGGTTCTAGACCTTTAATCCGAAGATATAGCCAGGTTAATATTAAAAATGTTAGTAAAAATAAAACGATGTCCCTGTACGTATATTTTGCTATCTAACAATCTACCATCTCGCTCTGTTATCTAATAACTAACTCACTTACTGATTCACTTTCTCGCTCATCACTCAATGACTAACCTAATGAGTTAATCTCAAACTTAATTAGCAATTTCAATCACAGTATTTCACTCACATTCAACAATGTATTTATTCATTCATAGTGTTCTGTCCAAGGACAGGTCTTTTACTGCAAACCCAGTATTCTCCAATCTTTCCTATTTTCTATCTTCCTCTTTGTCTCTGTGTATGATCCATAATACATATCTTAATGTCGTCTATCATCTGATATCTTCTTCTGTCCCGAACTCTTCTCCCGTTCACCGTTCCTTCCAGTGTATATTTCAGTAGGCAGTCTTTTCTCAGCCAGTGACCCAATCAATTCCTTTTCCTCTTCCATCAGTTTCAGCATCATTCTTCCTTCACCCACTCTTTCCTACACAACTTCATTTCTTATTTTCGAAGACATTTTGAGCAAAAATATCATATAAACATTTGTCCTAATATCAATATTTTCAAAGTTACGCTAATTTGAACTTGTTTGTAAAATACCTTATTTCTTTGGTTTTAAGGTTAAAAGAATATTACAGATAGAGAATAAACTATTCAGAAGTATCATTTCTTTAATTGCCTAGTGTTCTGAAGCTAAAAATGTGTTGTCACTTGCTTTGTACAGAGTTTGTTTTTCAATTTTTAACTAAAAATGACACCATTCTTACGCACTTATCATAAAAATTGTTACAAATCATACGATTTTAGGAGCTTACAGTTTAATTATGCATCCTAATGTACAGTATTAAAGAATTTACAAGAGTGGCGTGGTTTGTAACAATTGTTGTGATAAATGCATAAGAAAATGTAATTTTGTAGTTAAAAATCGAAAAAAAAAAATTATATACGAAACAACTATGGAATTCACAACCCATTTTCAGCTTCAGAATATTAGCTAATTTAAAAAATGATACTTCTGAATAGTTCATTCTTTATTTGTAATATTCTTTTACCCTTAAAAGTCAAGAATAATGGTATTTTACAATCAATTTCAATTTAGTGTAATTCTGAAAATATTGAGATTAGGACAAATGTTTATATAACATTTTTTGCTCAAATGTCTTTGGAAATAAGCTCCGTAAGGGACGGTAAATCCTCGTGAATCACCTTGTATATATATATAAGGTAAGTGTCCCTGATATGGCCATCCTAAAGTTTGAGAATTTTTCTAGCCGCCATTTTGAAAAAAATGTAAACCACTTTTTTCTTATTCATTCTCAGTCTAATGAACTTTCTTAAAAAAATTTCCTTTCCCCATAAAAATAGCTTTAATTGTCCAAAAAGTCCCAAATTCCAAAAGTCTACCTTAGTGGCCATATCAGGAACATGTGCACATGATATGGCCACCCTTGTTCCATGTTCTACAAATCGTGATTGTTTTCAGTTTGATAGTGCAGTTGTGCTAAAATTAAATAATTTTGGTGTAAAATGAATAAATATGACACTTAATAATCTTTTTTATAATTGAAAAGTGTAGTCAAAACAGGTATTTCCATCAAAACTTAAGTTGTTTTTCTTAAAATACAAAACTTTTGCGTAATCCCAGCTATAAGGCATGTAAATTCATCAGGTGAAAAAAATAAAAGTTAAATGAACTTGATATGGCCGTGGTGTATTTGATGTGGCCATATCGGGAGCAGGTAAGCTTTCACGAAAATCGTTTGATTATGAACAACTCGTAAAAGATACGCCATCAACGACAACACCAATCAACAGAACATTAAAAACTGAATTGAGTACGATGGTTTTCATGAAATAAGTCTTTGAAAAACATGCATAAAACAAAGGAGACTTACCAGAGAAAAATAAGAAGAGGTCCCATGAAAACCGCAAAACAGGCAACTGATGCCATATTGCTCAACCTAATTGGATGGAAAACGATCAAGTGACATACCAGGATGTCCTTTCACTGGATACTGCTGTAATTTAGCGGATTTTTTGGTTAACTAACTCACAATAGGGGGGTGGCCATATCAGGAACATGGCCATAACTGGAGCACCCACCTTATCCAAGTTTAGCAGGAGTTTAATATAGCAATTCCCTTTTTTTTTAAGTTCCTTTTATAGAACTTTGAACATGTATTTATATTAGGCGATTGTCAAGATGGCCATGACTAGACCGAGATAACCACGTGACTCCAATTCGCGACTTAGCTTCTCTTTATCGTTAGCCATGATGTTAATGTGACGCTGAAACGTGTCTTCAGGTTTCTGCCCAGCGGCAGTCTTGATATACTATTTTTTATATTTTGAGGACTGCTTAATTAATAACTCGGCAAACTCGCAATCATACACTTCATACAAATTTCCAGAATCTAGACACACAAGCGATTTTTCTTCTTGAAGGAAAATATATGTGAGCCGAGCCCTGGAATCGAACCGGGACCTCCAGATCTGGAAGCCAGCATGCTGACCAACAGACAACGGAGGAAATCTTTCAATTTTATGCATGCGATTCTGTAATATAATCCATTATCTTCTCAAGTTTCTTTTCAACGTGAATAACCATAAACTGCCTCCATAACTTATAAAAACGTTAACGTCTGGCTTGATATATGCCATCATTAATTTGATTTCACGTGCTACTGGGCTCAAGACTTTATTTTTAAAATTCTTTACAAAAATAAACTAATGCGTATGTGCGTGCCGTCTCCTCCCCTTGCGAACATTGCGTGCAGTATCAAAAGACTGCTCCATGCTCCACAACGTGTGATGTATTCTTGATGAAAATGCATATTTTAAGAAAGTAGCCAGAGAAATAATAACATAGGAACATGTTTGGAAGAGAGGCATAAATGCTTCATGTTTTACCATATGACTGGAAAACCCTGGTCACACAGAACAATACTTGTTTTCAAGACTTTGATAGATCCACTGCAAGAAAATAATTTTGGAATTGAAAAACACAATAGAGCAATCATCGAATCTCTAAAATTGCGTGAAACGTTTATGCTGTTCGTGACTGTTATTGTAGCATGGTGGGGATTGTAAGGATGTTTCGGATATGAAATAAAATTTTGATATTTCTTTTAATTTCTGTCTTTCTACTTCCCGCATTTAAATTTAACAAGGCACAGCCTTCTTGAAAATTTCTTCATAATTGCTTTCTCATTCCATGAGATCTAGTCTCGAGACAACAACGCAATTGACAGTCCAAACGATTCACACATCACCAATCAGCCGTTTGGAATTTGAATGAATAATAATAAATATCTTTACTGAGAATTCGATTCATTTTGAAATTAATATCACAATTAAGTAGTTTAGAATATTAGACTATGTTAAACAAACTATTTCTGTCTTCATACTCCCCGCATTTATTAATCATCCTCATTTGTGTACGAATAATAATGGATTCATTATGATGTCACATGAATTTGTTTACCTTTAATATTTCATCAATGCTGGCTGGATTCAAAACTACAGAAAACCTCGTTAATCCGTACTAATGGGGGTAAGTTGGCTAACTTAAGACAAAAATATCACTTTAGATTTGGAATAAATAATAAAACTATAAATTTGTTTCAGTCATTACTTAAAACTAATTATTTTTTTGTTATTTTTTATGTTGCAACAAAACTTCATAGAGTGAGATGAGTATCGGGGGAAGATGCTTATTTCTTTGTAGTTTCACATTCTTTCAAGAGAGAACGCCACGCGCATGTCTTCATGATCACTGAGACAGTTGAATGTCCGTAGAGTGGACGCCAACTTATTTTGACACGTGTTCTTGTTGCGAGAAGAAGAAAAGTAAGAAAACAGTTCATTTTTCTGCTATAAAATAATTGCAAACGTAGGTTAAAATTTTAATACATCCTTGAATTCGTAATAACTGTCAATCTTTGTAATGGATATTGTAGTAAAGGTTCTAAAGTTTGTATTTGTTAACAACCAACGACCTTGTTCCGTCATCTTAGGTTGCGTCACAGCACTAGGCATCTTACCCCGATACTTGAAGAAGATGATCACTTTTTTCGGGGTAAGATGGCAACTTGTTGGAAGAGTTTTGTTGTTTGTTTTATTGCAGGGAATGTGTAAACATTACGTAAGATCTCTGATAGAAGTCAGTGGATTGAGGACAGTCTTCAACTTGCGATGGAACATGTTATAACAGAGGATATGAACTGTTCAGAGCATCGCAAGAATACGGGATTTCTTACCGTGCCCTTAAGCACCTCATAAAAAAGACTGATGACAAAAAAATGTACTGGATTGAATTCATTGTGTGCAAGAAGTAATTTCACGAGTCTTGCACACGGCAATAAAATATGTGCAATGACTGTGTTCCTAAGTAGTGATAAACGAGTGAGAAAGTGTCCATGAGCTTTAGATTAAATCAATTTTGTTATATACAGGTATCAAATCAAATTCAGGTAAAATATACCTACATATCTGTAAATGTGCTAACTGCATTTGCCATCTTACCCGACTAACGGGGAAAGATACCTACAGTGCAGGTAAGAAGAAAACCTGTATCTATAAACAAGGTAATTAATGTTTTCTGTTTTGTACCAAAAACATAGTTTCAAAATACCTTCCAGACTTTGATATTTCAAGTTAAATGAACAGTATCTTAAATTTTCAATCAAAGAAAAAGTCAGGCATCTTCCCCCGATCCACTCTATTTGTAAACAATTTCGTATCAAAACTTGATACACGCATATTTCAGTGTTATTACGTTAGAGCATATATGAGAAAACCATGAATTTCTTTTCCTCAGCATGCTCTTACTAACTATTTTTTTTCATTTTGGGAGTAACCAATTCAAAAACTGCAATTTGGTAAAAAAAAAAAACAAAATAAAAACAAGTCTTTCTCGATTCCCAAAAATATATCGGGTGTACTTATGAATTTGTAGAACTCACCGCTTCAATAATCTTTATGGCAGTGATATTTTTATACAAGAAAAAAGTTGAACAGGTTACATTGCTTACTTTAGTGATTTCAAAATTTTTGCACCTTGAACAGTCTATCCATACCGCTCGAAGGAACATAAAGACCTGTCTCAGGAGCTAAAAATTACTGAAGTATCAGTAAATATCTCAGAGAATCTATCAGATGGAGAGTTGAGTTTGGACCAAAAACGGTTCTAAATATGTATGTAGATTTCTAGAACCTCTGGACACATTTGACTTCAAAGGACTCTACAATATGAAGTCACAAAATAGGAACATTAAAATGTAGATCTAATTGTCGACTACCACATAAACAAGCATGGCAGTGTTGTTTTATGCTAGATAGAGTTGGAATATTTAGATAATTTATTTCAGTGAATTCAAAATTTATTAATTAGTACTATTTTTGTTGATAATGCAATTGATTTAGGACATTTATGTATAGCGTTTCTATAAGTAGAAGATATATAAATTTCATAACCAAATCATCCTCTTAAAATCTAACTAATAAAGCCAAGGCTTTTAAATAAAATAGTAAACGAATTACAAATATCACAGCAGCAGGGAAAACAATTCCTTGGACTGACAAGCTATCCATACCGCTCGTAGACGTTTGAATGCTAGTAAATATCTCATAGAATCTATCAGGAAGAGAGTTAAGTTTGAATCCATAATGCCGATTAGATTCTTAGACATTATGGATATTGACTTGAAAGGCCTGTAGAATACGAAAAGTTTGATAAAGTCACAAAGACATAATCCTGGAAGCATTAAATGTGGACCTGATTGTAGATTACCACATAAACAAGCATTAACAAAGGAAACAAGCAAGTAATGTTTGCTTAACTACAGAATAATATATTGTTCTGGAATTAAGGCCTTCTTCCAGGAACTAACATTAGCTCTGAATGTTAACTAGAATCTCTTTGCAACTTTCAACTATGGAAAACTTTCAGAGCGCTTAACATGGATTAAGAAAGAGCCGCTGACCATGCAGTAAGCGGCTACATGTAGTAAATGTCTTGTAGGAAGTAACAATGATTGTGGGTAACAAACATGGACGCACAGGGAAAATATAAAGATTAAAATCTAAGAGAAACATAGGTTTAACGCACCCAGATTCGGATTATGAGAATAGGCCTAAGTGAAAATGAAACATTGAATGAAAAAGAGAAAGGAAAGAAGAAAAATTGAAATAAAGAATTAATGATGGAATGAATGAACAAAAAAGAGTAGAAATTTTAATAAGGAATGAAATATAGATTAATTTATGAGAAATAACAAATGAGAAAATGGATAATGAATGTGTAATTAAAGAACACTATTAAAACACTGATTGTGAGATCAGAAACGGGACTAATCATATAGAGGCCATTTTGAGAAAAACAGAAAAACTTTGCAAGCTGCACTGTAGTTGCTTTAATGCCTTGTTTTTTATATTATGCCTTACCAGTGGCGGACGTCCTATGTGTCCAATGGTTCAGAGAACTCCCAGAAAAAATAATTTAATTGTTTAAATAAATTTATTTATACTTTACACAATCTTTTTTTGTTTCTTGCTCATCTTTAATAAATTTACTTGCGGCTCTGATGTATTTTTTGTCGTATGAAAACCTATGAACCGTAGAGATCGAATACCTACATGCTTGTAAGCTTCGGAGGTTCAATTTCTCCTCTGAACCTTGCCGAGCCAGCTTCTGGACTTGCGTGTGGGGCGAGATGCAAAGGCATTTGCTGCAGGGTAAACGGGTGGATGATCTGACTCTTGAACCAGCGCAGCTGTACAGTCACATATTTGTGAGATAGTAAACACGTTCTGGCGAAGACTTCGTGATCCAAACCGGAAGTCAGCTTCAATCTGTAGCTGAGATCATGCTTTTAGCGCGTGTACAAGTGTGTTATTGAATGTTGTATTTATTAGTGGTTTCTTACAATCCTTTAAATGTCCATTTAGTCATTCTTGGTGTTTTAGTCTTAATATATTCACCTGTGAGTGTGATCAGTATTCGTTTCCAAAGAAAATGGATAGTATTCAATATATTTTATAAACAATTTTTCAGTTTTAATCTTGGAAGATAAGTGTAAAATAAAGAAGCTTGGAAGGCCGTTATCTCAACTCGATCTAAAGCAAGCACAAACAAGCAGAGCTACGACATTTTGCAGAGCTTTTAATGTAAAAATGTATGAAAGAAACAACTGGATTTGCGGTTGTGAATTTACAAATAAATTATTTTCTTTCCCGTGCCTGCTGTTTGCTAAGAGTAAAGATACGAGTTGGACATGCACTGGTATGTCAGATTTAAGCCATTTGGCACAGAAAATTAAGAGACATGATGAATCTGCTGCTCATAAGAATGCTTGCCTAGATTTATCAGTTCTTGGAAGAACAGAAATTAGGCGACAGCTTAGCTCAGCTTTCAGGCAGAATATTGAAAGACAGAATGATAACGTGAGGAAAAATCGCTATGTTCTTTCAAAGATGATTCACCATCACCATCACCATCACCATCATCATCATCATCGGGCTTACTTTAAGGTAATTATCTACTCTAAAGAACTGTAGTTATTTTTTTTATTTCTCAAAACAGAGATATTGTTTAAATTGTTGGAAAACTATGTAATATCATAAAAGTAGTGAACCTCTTGTCAGTTTAGGCACGAAAATCGAAAAATCGAAAGAGAATTGGGAGGACAAATTTAAAAGGTACGCAAAACGCGTCCTTGTACAAGGGGTTGGGGGCTGTACAAAACTAAATATGTGAGCTCCAAGCCTGTTGGCCACTAGTCTCACTCCGGGTTACGCTGCTCCACTGAAGGAGCTCTAGAAAATTTTGAAGGGGATGCCGAAATTGGACGTAACCTCTTAGATACCACATACGCGAGGGGGGACGGAGATTTGATCAAGTGATCACGGAACGGGGCGAGAAGGAGATGGCTGGTGTTTGCCGTTAGGATGGCAAGACGCTGTCATCTGTTGTTCGATGACAAGGCATGTGAAGGCCGTTGGAAGAAGCGCCGTGAAATCTAAATCTGCAATTTGAGAGGTCCCTGTCCTTTCAAATTGCGACTAATTGAGTGACCTCGTACATTTAATAGACAATTTATAGGTTCTGAACTAGGGCACACGCCGTTTACAAGAAAAGGGGAATATATATGGGGAAGGGCATATAGGTCCGTGGCCCATTTCTTATAGGACTCAACCCGACATTTGTCTTACGCCTTAGGAAAACCACGGAATACCTCAGGCAGGATGAGTTGTCTCATATATAAGAGACTAGCCAATTTGGCCATTATGTAAGAGGTGATTGTTGTCATGAGCCTTGTTGAATCGTCTCAATTTAGAGACCAGCCATTTGGCTTTATGGTGGCTCAATTACGAAGAGAGGGGAGAGATGTAATTATTAATTAATTTAGAGTAATTAGGGAGATTCATGGGGATATGAGTGCAGGTCCGTGGCCCATTTCTTTTAGGGCTCATCCCGACATTTGTCTTAGCGCCTTAGGAAAACCACGGAGAAACCTTAGGCAGGATGTTTAGGCACGAACCGTCACTGTGCCTTATACTTGACCACATCTACTTGTCCCACAGGGAGTTAATTTTTGTAGAGAGCGGAACATATAACTTAAAACTACTGATATGATCCTTTTTGATCTAAAGAAACAGACTTTCATAAAAACAGTAAATGAATTAAAATGGTAATAATTTTGTGTTATTATACTATATTACTATTATTATATTAACGTTAAAGCACAAAGTTGTATTTATGAACAAATTAACACCTCACTAAAACAGTATTCAATTGGGTCACCTTCACTGTCCGACAACTCACTCCCAGAATCTTGGGATGCTGGGTCATTTTGTTTAACACTGAATCTCGAAGCGCGTGAAACATTTTGTTAGAGAAAGGAAACTAGTCATTTGACAAGTCCCATTTTTCAACTTAACGCTAAAATTATTCTACAATGTTCCACGCAAGTGATAACTTGAATTTTTACCTTAAACGTTGAAGAGCCACTCATATGATATGTAAGAACTAACTCTTAGCTCACATACCCAAAACTTGATGGCTAGTCCCGTTTTTGAACGCAGCACCTCAATTTTAAGAATAATAAAGGGAGAGAATTAAAGGATGTTACTGTAGGAACTCAAAGAATAAAATAAGGAGGAATTAATATTATTCGGAAAAAAGTTAATTGTTCGTTAAAACATTGCATTAACTAACCCATAAGTGAAATAAAGAATGTATTAATTATTAATGACTATTTCGTTTATATGACGTCATTCCATTTTCGACCAATGAAGTGTAATGAAATTTTGAATTCCAACCAATCACAGTCAGACTTTGCGATAATTTTTGCAGCTACATTTATCGCTATGAATTTATCGCATGGTCGTTCTTTTGTTTAGTCGTTGTCGCCAACTGTTTCCCCGTGAATTGATAATCATGAATACATTAAGATGCAACTACACGATTAAACTTTTCTTTCAACTTTAAAGAAATGAATGCAAGATTGATATTTAATATTAATTAATATATTCACGCAGTGAAGAAGACGTTCAAAACGGCGCAATCTTCATGCATCTTAATTGACCGTATCTTTTAAACTTGATTCTTTCAATATTCTTCCCAGACTGCACGCATACGCGATTGGAATATTGAACTGTGTAGATGCAGCTTTAGTTCCGTTACACACTACAGCGAGAATGCGTTTGTCGAGCTACAAGAAATGCTTTCGTGTAGCACTGATTGTAACGGTCGAAATAAGACACAGCTCTGACACTGGTCCTGCTCCCACAGGTAACATAATCTATAAGTAGCCTATAAAATTTGTATTTTGTGAATGAAATGAAATAATTAATAGAAAGTCAAATGTTCAAATTTATGTAACATCATCGCATATCAAACCCAATGACCTTTGCATAGTAATAATAAGGTCTTTTCATCAAACTGCCTTCAATATGGCGTAATAAAATTCGTGTTTTAATTAGGCCTATCTATACAGAAATGGCTTCACTGTGTAGCAACATGTATCGCTGTGAATACATAAGCATTGGTATAATAATAATAATAATAATAATAATAATAATAATAATAATAATAATAATAATAATGATTTATTTTAGCTGGCAGAGTTAAGGCCGTAAGGTCTTCTCTTCCACTCAACCAGCAAAAAGTGTATATACATATGCATGAACTTACAAAGAATTCAACAATTTGATTTAGATGAGAGTTACATGTATACAAGAGTTATTTACGAATTAAACAACAAAATACTATGAACTATTAATTAAACACTGAAATAAGCTGTGTAGCAGAATTAAACTAAAATACATGGAATGTTAATATATTTCAAATGATATTAGATAATAGAAAGAGATTATTATGAGACAATTTTGAAAATACAGCACAATCAGGATGATGTCTAAAGAAAAAAGTAACAGTGTAGTCAGTGATAGTTTAAATCAGTATGATTGGAGTGAAATGCTAATAAGGTTATCTTTTAAGCTGTTCTTAAAGGTGTTTGTTGTCTTGCAGCCCCTAATACTTTGTGACAAGGAATTCCATTGGCGCGAGATGGATACTGTAAAAGATGAGGAATAACAAGATGTTCTATGAAGAGGTATACTTAGCGTGCCACAGATAAGTGATCTGGTATTTACGTCGTGGTTAGAGTATAGATAAGAGAAACGAGACGAAAGGTATATAGCTGTCCCCACTGTTACTGTTAAATTAAATTATGATTTCAGCAGATAATGAAAATGTATTCATATTATAATAATATGAGAAAAGTGCAGCACATGTAATTAACATTGTTAAACCTGTATTTCGCAATTGGCATTACTGAATAATAACATCGAATTTCTTTATTGCAGTAATCGATATTCATCTACGAGTATTTCAACTTCACAATGTCTGAATAGGTTAAGTATTCGTTAATAAACAATTATTAACATTTTGTGATCAAATTGTAGGGATATGGTATTTACATTTTTATTTTATTCACGAAATAGTCCTAATAAATGCCACTCTCGTGACATTACTATAGGTAAAAGAAGTAGATAATGAATAAATAAATTTAAATTTTACGAAGGAATGACCTTAACAGCAATGCAATGAAGTGATGAAAATACACGTATTAGTTAAATGATAATGATAACATGAAATAAAGAATTAATTTATGGAAGAATGAATTCAGAAAATAGGAAAGAATGCTGGGTTTGCAGTGTAATACCTGTCCTTGCGTACAAAAATATGAATAAATAAGTGAATGAACTATCGGAATCTCATTAAATGAAACGAAATCAGAATATTGGTGTAGCCCTGTAGTAGAACTGAGGAGTGTTATACTGCGAGAAAAAAGTGAGGCCCAAACTGTGGGTTTTAGGCAGCCCAGACGGCCGTCGCATCGCGGGGAGGGTAATAAAATATCAAGGGAGAGATTTTCGGGTTTGTGTTGAAACAGTAACAACGCGTTTTTAAACGGAGAAGAAGTGAAAGGTGGAGGGAAGAGAGGCAAGATTGAGGAAAGAATCTTTGTGGCAGTTTCTTATGGCAAGAAACGACGCCAGAGCGAAAAGATTTAGATATGGAGCAGAAGAGCGAGAGGGAAGGGGAAAACAAAGCAATAGCAGGAAGCGAAGAATTATAACATAATGAGGTGAAGTTGAAGACCGGAATATCTCTGTGAAATGACGAAATTATAGAACGTTACTCCTAAATAATGCAGCACTCATCTCGGAGGTATGCAACAGGATGTAAAGAAAATGTTCTACCCTTCATTTCTAGATATGCTTGTCGCACTTGACGTCATGAGCTGAAACACTGTGAAGAGTGTTAAAATTTTAGTTTACCTTCGGAAGATAAGTAAGGCCGGATTTCGTATTGTAACCTTGTAGTTCGTAAAATACTTACTTACTGGCTTTTGAGGAACCCGTATGTTCATTGCCGCCCTCACATAAGCCCGCCATTGGTCCCTATCCTGAGCAAGATTAATCCAGTCTCTACCATCATATCCCACCTCCCTCAAATCCATTTTAATATTATCTTCCCATCTACGTCTCGGCCTCCCCAAAGGTCTTTTTCCCTCCGGCCTCCCAACTAACACTCTATATGCATTTCTGGATTCGCCCATACGTGCTACATGTCCTGCCCATCTCAAACGTCTGGATTTTATGTTCCTAATTATGTCAGGTGAAGTATACAATGCGTGCAGCTCTGCGTTGTGTAACTTTCTCCATTCTCCTGTAACTCCATCCCTCTTAGCCCCAAATATTTTCCTAAGAACGTTATTCTCAAACACCCTTAATCTCTGTTCCTCTCTCAAAGTGAGAGTCCAAGTTTCACAACCATACAGAACAACCGGTAATATAACTGTTTTATAAATTCTAACTTTCAGACTTTTTGACAGAAGACTATATGAGAAAATCTTCTCAACCGAATAATAACACGCATTTCCCATAACAAAGATATATTACATGTGCGTGGGAAAGTCATTTTCTCATTTGTGTGATAGTTTTAGCTCTACTCACATAAATGTATTGTCACTTCAAAGGAACGGTGTCTGCAAATTAGTGACGCTGTAGAAGTGCACGCCAACGAGTAACAACGTAGGAATCTCGGATGATTGAAGGAAACAATGTATCGTAGTGGCAAAGAAAACCGGATCGACTCTTGTAGCTGATTTCAGAGCCTTGTTCACTCCAGAGCACGATAGACTGGTAACTAAGACTTTCGTGGTTCGAATCCTGCCTGGGAAGGAAACTTTTTTTTGTTCCTTATTCAAATTTATTCCCAATACTTTTCGATTACAGCGATATTTTACTAATTAATAAACTTATTATTCCCAGAACATGAATTTTACCAGCAATCGAAAAGTATTGGGAACGAATTTGAATAAGGAACAAAAAAAAATTTCCCTCCCAGGCAGGATTCGAACCACGAAAGTCTTAGTTACCAGTCTATCGTGCTCTGGAGTGAACAAGGCTCTGAAATCAGCTACAAGGGTCGGTCCGGTTTTTTTGCCACTACTGTACCTTATGAAAAAGATAATTATACCAAGGTATTGGTTGTACAAAGATTTTAGGTTTCGACACCGTATCATCCATGCTGAAACATCCAAAGTATCTGAACTACGTAGGCTAAATTATCAGAGAAAAGCAAAGGGAAAGTATAACTTTGCTGTTAAATTCTTTACTAAGGACTTCTCTTCAGGGCAAGACGTCAGATGCAATATGGAGTCTATATTAGGGGATGAAAAAAAATACAGAAAATTTGAGAGTAAAACGGTGTATACGTAATTATAGGAACAAGATACCACAAATCTCCGTTGGTGATCTACAAGCGTCGCTATGTCACCTTTTAAATTTACAATTGTGAAATATGTTTTCAACCAGAAATCGCTTGAATGAGATATTTGTCGAAAGAAAGATTGGTCGCGGTGGTCCACCAGAATGGCCTCCACGTTCACCTGACTTGACAACGATAGGTTTTTTAAACTCTCGCACGCTACGAATGAAGTACTTTACGACACACTCGTACGTATTCCGACTCCGAATGACACAATTTCTCTGCAAATGTGTGAGAGTGTAATTACACATTTTGGATATTTAATTCCAGTAATTTGTAAACAAAGAATGTAATCGTAATATTGGTATCAAGGTGTCAGTCGTGCGATGACTTTGGATTTTTTCACAGCGTCATATATGCAGAAACTGCCAAAATTTCGAAACAATGTAGTAACTCAATCAAAAAGAAAAAGATAAACTTATAATTTATGTTCAATGTCAAGAACTTTTCTTTAGGGCTGGATATCAGATGTAATATGGAGTGGATATTTGCAGGATATGAAACTAATTAACAGCAAATCTGAGGGTAAAAACGGGTACTATACTAAGAATAAGAAAAAGTGACGCAGAGACTTCTTTACCGGTCTACATGGGTTAAAATATGTCACCTTTTAAAACTGCAATATTGTGAAATATGTTTTGTGCCAGAAGTCGCCTGAATGAAGCATTTGGAGAGTGATGGATTGGTCGCGGTGGACAACAGAATGGACTCTACGTTCACCTGACTTCACAACGGCCGATTTTTATCCTCTTACATGCCATGAGGAAAGTAGTTTACGACACACCGTTTGAGGATGAAGAGACCTTCGCACAGCGCATTCTAGCTACAGAAGAAATGTTGCAATGTAGCACATCACTCGTGCACCATTCCAAAAACGCATCAATGCTTGTTGCGCAATTGTGATGTTCTACCATAATAATAATTTAATTTAATTTATTTAACTAGCTAGATAGCTAGCGAGTACAAATTAAAATAATAAAACAAAAATGTTTCTAGCCATTACCGTAAGAGCCAGGTTTGTGTATGGTGTGGTCTTAGCCAATAATATAACACAAAATTTAAAAAGACAGTTTACTAAATACAGTAAGTAACTTAATTCAAACCAATAAATACAACACAAAAGCAAGAATAAAGAAGAAAGAGAATAAGAAAGAAAATTACACATTTAATATATATTGATCAAACAGAAGCCAGTGATATTCAATAAAAACATGAATATAGTTGACAGAAATAAAAGGTAAAAAAAATGCATTTGTTAATATTATATATCACGAATAATTTTATAAATTTCTTTTTTAAAAGCTTCAAGTTTAAAATATTTCAAATTTGGAAAATGGTTTGTAATACGATCAACTTTGTAAGTTTGTTAAAACTTCCTATGCTTTAAATATTTTTATGCTCGACCATGCCGAAATGTAGTAATTATACACCTGGTAGCAGACCTTTAATGTATGTCATTAAAGGTCAGGTCTTTCAGTCAATGACGACTCAGGTTACAACTGTTCAGCCAATGACAGGTCAGCTTTCTACCGTTATAAAACCGCAAGTATCGATTATTCTCGGATATGCAATCGAAAGAGAATTAGCGAAAAGTCACGGAGGCTGGAAATCCAATACTGTCGCAGAAGGTTATGTTCTGTTACTATAATAATTAGAGTTAATTGTAAATAATATTCAAATAAATTCAATTTGTCATCTCGTTTTTCAATGTCTAATTTAATTTCAATGTTATCTCTGTAGATTCTTATGGCCTAGCAAGGTCAATGTGGACATCTGTTCCTCGGAAAATATCAATACTTTCGCGTCTGCGCACATCTCACAACATACGGGACATTGCTAAAAAATTAATAATATCAAGTTAGAAATATGGTCGAGCATAAAAAGTCGTATGAAACTCGCCTATAATGGTAATTAAGAAGCTCGTATGAAAATTATGAAACTCGCTTGCGCTCGTTTCATAAATATCCATGCTGACTTCTTAATTACCTTCATTATAGACTCGTTGCATAATGTACTATTATGCTCGACCATGCCGAAATGTAGTAATTATACACCTGGTAGCAGTCCTTTAATGCATGTCATTAAAGTACACCTACTCATTAAAGTACAGGTGTTCAGCCAATGACAACTCAGCTTACAGGTGTTCAGCCAATGACAAGTCAGCTTTGTACCGTTATAAAACCGCAAGTATCGATTATTCTCGGATATGCAATCGAAAGAAAATTAGCGAAAAATCACGGAGGCTGGAAATCCAATACTGTCGCAGAAGGTTATGTTCTGTTACTATAATAATTAGCGTTAATTGTAAATAATATTCAAATAAATTCAATTTGTCATCTCGTTTTTCAATGTCGAATTCAATAATCAAGGTTATATCAAGTTTAACGGGATTACATCGAGGTCAATGACATTATTGTTCCTCGGAAAAAATCAATACTTTCGCGTCTGCGCAAATCTCACAATTCACGACCTAGAACAAGGTCACTTCCGATCTTGTCAGATACAAATAAAATGTATACAACTGAATACCGGTAATTTCAAGTTAGAAATATGGTCGAGCATAAAAAGTCGTATGAAACTTGCCTATAATGGTAATTAAGAAGCTCGTATGAAAATTATGAAACTCGCTTGCGCTCGTTTCATAAATATCCATACTTGCGTCTTAATTACTATCATTATAGGCTCGTTGCATAATGTACTATTATTTGTTCAAATAACTTTCACTACGTTTAAATAATAAAACAAATTGAAGAATACTTCGGAAAAACCTGGTAATCGGACAAAACGGGATTCAAACCACGCACGAATGCAGCCTTAGAACGCAAATCCAATGTGCTTAGATTCAGGAAAACTGTAATGAGAATTTAGGTGTCATTCCCAGAGACACCGTTTACTTTATCTCGCCGGTATTTTCCCAGGGGTTTCGTCTTTGTATAAGTTAATATTTCTGTATGAGGAACGCAATCTGGGGGCGCGAGTGGATTGAGGACGTGTCCACCTCATTTGTAGGATATGTGAACTCCATCAGGTCCGCCACATAACCAATCCCGCTGCACGAGAGGCTTAGCAGAATGAAAAGGCTCCGAGATGAGATCTTTTCTTCGCCAGGCAGATTGTACAGTTCCCTCGCTGCAGAGGAGTGCACTAATTGGAAGAAACGGATTGCAGTCTGGCCATTCAGTGCAGGCGGGCTTAACATTCCACGAAGAAATGAGAGATGAGGCATTCTTGCTCAGCTTGTGAGGATTCCCAAATCTAGACTTCATATTTTCTCATGCTTTGCTTAAGGATCTTTTGTATCAGTTGTGAGCTGAACAATATCGTGTCTGAAAGCTCAGTGCAGATACTGTATTGTAGAACGTCTGATATTCCGCAAGGGTGTTTTTTCAATTAGTTTATTTTAGTAGGTTATTTTACGACGCTTTATCAACAGCTTAGGTTATTTAGCGACTGAATGGGATGAAGGTGATAATGCCAGTGAAATGAATCTGGGGTCAAACACCGAAAGTTACCCAGCATTTGCTCATATTGGGTTGAGGAAAAACCCCGGAAAAAACCTCAACCAGGTAACTTACCCCGATCAGGAATCGAACCCGGGCCACCTGGTTTCGCGGCCAGACGCGCTGACCGCTACTCCACAGGTGTGGACTTCAATTAGTTATCCGTTAACATTATTATTATTATTATTATTATTATTATTATTATTATTATTGCAGTAGTCTCAAAAACTCGACCTAATGTGGACTGAGAGGGTGTCGAATTACGAAAACGTCGAGTTTTGCGGACTTGTAGAAGGGTTATATAAAACATAATTTATTTCAGGATACAATATATCGAAGCTGAAAGTTTTGAACATACTGTATTATTTCGCTATCCGTTGTCTAGAGTTGCAAATTGGATTTCATATTTTAAAAAATTGCACAGAAATATTTATTCTGGGATCCTTCGAAGAGGTGAAAAAATTCAAATATCTTAGAGCAACAATAAAAAATATAAATGACACTCGGGAGGAAATTAAACGCAGAATAAATATGGGAAATGCCTGTTATTATTCGGTTGAGAAGCTTTTGTCATCTAGTCTGCTGTCAAAAAATCTGAAAGAATTTATAAAACAGTTATATTACCGGTCGTTCTGTATGGTTGTGAAACTTGGACTCTCACTTTGAGAGAGGAACAGAGATTAAGAGTGTTTGAGAATAAGGTCCTTAGGAAAATATTTGGGGCTAAGAGGGATGAAGTTACAGGAGAATGGAGAAAGTTACACAACGCAGAACTGCACGCATTGCATTCTTCACTAGACATAATTAAGAGCATTAAATCCAGATGTTTGAGATGGGCAGGGTATGTAGCACGTATGGGCGAATCCAGAAAAGCAGATAGAGTGTTAGTTCGGAGGCCGGAGGGAAAAAGACCTTTGGGAAGGCCGAGACGTAGATGGGAGGATAATATTAAAATGGATTTGAGGGAGGTGGGATATAATGATAGAGAGTGGATTAATCTTGCACAGGGTAGGGACCGATGCTGGGCTTAGTCTATGTGAGGGCGGCAATGAACCTTCGGCTGCCTTAAAAGCCATTTGTAAGTAAGTACTGTATATAGTCTATTGAAGCTGGAAGTTTTGAACATACAGTATTATTTCACTATCCGTTGTCTAAAGTTCATATTGGATTTCATATTTTAAAGAATTGCACAAAAATATTTATTCTGGTTTTTATCTCATCATACGGATGTAGTAGTTCTTTTATTTTGATACCTAGCTATTCAAAGCCGAAAATGCTCTGAATTTTGATTTTCATTCAATTGTAACGTTACTAAAAAACTAAAATAATGGCTTTTGAAGGGAAAATAATAAAAAATCTAAAATTTTTATTCTTAATCAGTGTATAGAACAAGTTAGTGAATTTGATCACCTGGGCTGTAATCTCTCCTACAGAAACTCTAGGGATGTGAACATAAAATTAGCCAAATTTCAACAACTTTCAAGCACAATAAAATCAACATTACTAAAGAAAGTCGGACCAAAGACAATTTTGAGATTTTATAAAACAATGACATTTCCAACTTTATTATATGAATCAGAAACATGGGCCTTAACATCAAATCAACTCCAAAAAATAGAAGCGGCTGAGATGAGACTGCTAAGACATCTAGCAGGCCGTACTCTTTTTGATCATAAACGGAATGTTGACATCAGAGAGGAATTGCACATCACAGTCCTCACTGAAGCCATAGAAGTTTACCGAGATAACTGATATGGACACATATCACGGATGTCCAGTAACAGGTTACCTCAAAGATTGTTTTCTTACAGACCTAACGGGAAGAAAGACCTTGGAAGGCCTCAAAAGCGATCGAAATACCAGCTCACTTAAGGCGGAATAGGCCAGAAGATCTAATCCTTGACAGAATTTGATGATGATGATGATGATGATGATGATGATGATGGTGATGATGATGATGTAACGTGACATCAAGATTCTGCTACCGACTGAAGACTATAAATCTTCGCAATATTTACTTTAATACCAAATGGGTTTCCTTATCTATTTAGAAAACCTAGGAAACTTTGAAATTCAAAGGTGTCATTATGGATTTTTGAATCAAAAACCCCAGGCTGATCGGGTGTCGCACCTGGATCGTCTCTATAACATGTCTCGATTTTGCAGCCACCTCAGGGACTTATTGCAATGGCTACGGCACGCTGTAAGCACAATTCTTATTCTTCCTCGGAAGTGTCGATATTTAAAGCACAATTATTGTGAGCGCACCGATTTTCTTACTCAGTTGCCTGGCCCTGTTACTATGGCATCCATACCAGACTCCGATATCCAGGAAAAAAATGAACACGTGGCGAAGGTGACCCAAACAGTCACATTGCGTGCTATTCTGTTGTGTAATCATAACTGACTACATGAAATACGCATCAATATACCATACTGTTCACGTTAAAAACAACAGATAAATTAATGCTGGGTTCGCATGTGGACTTGTGTGCAATATTTGATATTCCGTTGCTCCTTGTTTCTCGTACCACTATTTACGGACAAAAAATTTCTGGAACATTATCATTACGAAGTTGACACTTTTAACAGGGATCTATACAGATCGCTGACTGGATATCTCGGAAGCTTTAGGAACTGAGACCGTGAATTAACTGTTGCGTCATTTGTCAAGCGGGCAAGAATGTACGTAATACTCAAGCAACAGCGGTACGTACACTTAAAAGCGGTGCATGACATCGGCATTTTCTGATAATGTCACACTCAGAATGTACACTGAACATCTACGCCTATTAGGATAAAATACTAACGTATGGAGTCAATACAGATTCTTTCCCGCTTTAAAAATGGCTGTGCAGTATAAAAAGCGTAAAAAATACATTGTTGTTGTTTAGTCAACTGTCCGAAGGCAGGTTTGAACCTCATAAGTAACACCAATAAGGCATCACTCACGAGGCAACTAGGCCAGGATATAATAGGTTAGGGTGGCCAGTTCCATTACCTCTCCAATGGGTACATCGCCGATTAGCTATATATTCCACTAATCACACTTCAGATGCATACAAATAATTGTTTTTCCTCTGACACATATCGTTAAGTGAGATGTACTGCCTGATAATAATACATATAGCCTACGTATCACCCAGAACCTCAATCAGAGATGAAAAAAATACATTAAGGAATTCATTTCTGAATAATGAGGAAATGTTAGTAGAATAATTTTCTTAACGACCGTGTTATTATTATCATTACCATTACCATTACTATTATTATTATTATTATTATTATTATTATTATTAAAATAAGAGCTTTTCAACACTTATGACAAAAATGAATGCTATAGGTTCAAACTTTGTAAATTTGCTGAAAGTTCCGATTTACTCGTACCAGCATTTCAACACTTTCACAAATTACACATACACTCACCCTAGTACGGTAAAGTTGCTTATTTCCGTGATACCTCTAATCCCGTGTTACTTAAAAAAAATGGATTTTTTTCCAAAAACCACTTATTTATTTATTTATTTATTTATTTATTTATTTAAATTTAAATATACAGAATACAGAATATAATTACAACTATAGAAATAGAAATAAAATAATACAATCAATATAAAAAAGGAGATACAGTAATATTAACAAAATTTGAGGACCGTACGAGCAGCGCTCGTGTTCGGTCGCAGTTCAGAAATATTATTAATAAGCTTATAAGAGAATATACAAAGTAAAATAAAATAGGAACTAAAATTAAAATTGCAGCTACAGTGAAATTATGTAATATAATATTATATATATTAATATATATTATATATATTATATAATAATATGAGAGGAGTATACAAAGTGAAATGAAATAAAATAAAATAAAATAAAATAAAATATAAGCTTTGCTGTTCGACCACAGCGCCAGACATATTTCTCGAAGCAATGCATCTTTCGCCTACTTTTGATACATCGGTGAACTTCATAGTAAGATACCCAATTCCGTGACGTTCAGTAAAAAAAACATATCACGGAATTACGAATGTCACGGAATTAGGTAACTTTACCCTACATGACATAACTCTTTACAGATACACATAATGTATAGCGTGGCCCGCCGAAGTGGTATGCAACTAGAAAATGGGTCACAGTCCTAACATCTATCCGGAGTATGGGGAACCCGAATGACACAAGTGAAGTGAGCAGACATTAGACAGACAGACTCGCGCGCTCGCTCTCCCTGTTACCGGTACTGTACTCCAATCACGAGAAAGTCTCTGCGGAATGAGACGAAGCGGGGTAATGCTGTGAATGAATGTTGTCATAAGGTCACACACACACACACACACACACACACACACACACACACACACACACACACACACACACGTGGGTACTCGTATCTCTATTGGCTAGCTCTCACAGCACAAACAATAACATTGATACACACATATTTATACTACCCTAGTTACAAAATTAGATCACTGTTAATCTCCTGGTTTTTTAATCCCTCCATACAGGATATAACAAATGCAGGAGAGCGCATGGTTTTTAAACTGACGTTATAACGATAATATTATCTATCTACTTCGCTTCAATAGATGGCGCAATAGTAAGCACATTCCTTTCACGGTTAATCTCCTGGTTGGAGAACAGTACAAGTACAGGGACATCATTTTATTTTTACTAGCATTTCTAATATTGTTGAGAACCGAAAATGCCGTTTGCTACTCCCTTCCACTACTGGAGTTCGATGATACTGGCGTAATATACAAACAAATCACTTTACTAGCTATAGGAGGGAAGAAAAGTAGTTCATCCATTTACGTAAACTAGGAAATATCACGATTTTGAGTTTGATACTTTTCATTAGGTTTTTGTTTAATCAAAATACAGTACTGTATTAACAATAAGTGTTTTTACTCACGAATTGAGCTATCCATGTGGACGTATTCATTATGCAGTGTATATTATACTGTCTACAGCACATTGGCATACAATTTAGAGAATGAAGTTAAATTGAAAAATAAACATAATATGGATATTTAAACACATTTTTGAAAATGGTGGCAGTTCATTTCGATACAGGCTTCAGTTCTAATCTGCATATTATTGTACTATATACTATTGTACCTAATTCCAAGTACCAGTTTCGTCCTTTATACCAGTAACTCATGTTGAAATAATTCTGTACCTACTCTATAAAAGAGTACCTTACGTACTGTAAATTCAATCTTCACTTCTGCCCGACCGAAAAGATAAAATTACTCAGACATGCTATCTACTGCCCGTCCAAGTGGTTATGTCGCAGGGTCGTAGAAAGGGGGGGATCACGTGGCAGTTAATTACTTAACGAGGCCCTTTTATTTAACTTATTTTAAGCACTTGTATGGGTATAATATTACGTAGACGTCCAATTCCTAACAAAAATTAATGTTCTCAGAAAAGATCTAAGACAACCCAGCCACTAGCCATTACAGAGACGCGAGTAAAAGCAGATGGGGGAAACCGGGATGCGACGTAGGCAAATGAGCGACAGTACCTGTGAGAAAATGATTCAATATTGAAAGCCCTTTCGTCACTGGAAAATGCGAACATATTTTTGGAACGTACTGTTTACTATGACCGTATGGCTACTATGGCTGTATATGCGGTCTTGGATGTGTGTGGAGGACGGTTGAACTTCATTAGTAGAAGGGGTGGGAGTGAAGTACATTCAAAAACTCAGGTACAATAAAAATGGAAGTAAAAATAAAATGATGTCCCTGTACTTTATTTTCGAGACATGATAATTACCAAGTTATTATACGAGCATTTTTAACTATATATGTTAATAGCATATCCTACTCGGAGTTCTGAATATTCATGAACAAGAAAAAAAGTGCTGCGAAGGATACCCGCCTCGCATAATTGGTATTGTATACGCAAAACTGATCGCCGAGCTCAACAGATGTACCAATAAGATCAAGTAAAATTTCCTCTTGCTTACGAATCGAAAGCTCCAGAAAACAAGCTGAGAGATTAACCATTATTATAGCTCTAAGCATCCTTCATTCATATCAAGATCCAAGAATGCGATATTCACTTATTGTTCACAACACTGCGATCAGCACATCTAACGCCACTGTAATAGACCGGCATTAAATAAACAACAACTAGCTACGAATAACAGCGCAACAACGACTTCAAGTGAACAAAACAGGTGAACTATTCTGATTAATGATTCCTAATTTTATGTTGTGGATAACGAGCAATATATTCAAAGCAGTTCCTGTATAAAACGATTTATGTACCGTTTTCATTAAGGCTCATTTTGCAACCTTATGATAAGGCGAAGTGAACCATAGGAGCAGTGGCAGTTGTGTACCATGGCGACCAGGTGACGAGCCGCAGATGAATCGCCCGTATAATTACAATGAATTGTGCACCAACTGATCTCCCGCCCCCAAATAAATTCTACACTGATGTGGGATCTTAACCCATAAACAAGCCACCCCACTACAGCCTACCTCAGCCCTTCTTGCCACGTTCAGTAGTGGAATAAGGGACACACGACTATTTAACGGCGGTCAATCAACTGAGTTATTCACCTCTGTTAAGTTTGAGTTCCTTTTGCTTCATCCCTTCTGAAGGAACATGATTCTTTCCATCTTATCCTAAGCCAATGACAGGGTTCATCACGTATGTACTTACACGTGTGCGAACTTTCAATGGGGTTTTGTAGGTAACTGTTGTGGAAGGTTTCTTTATTATTAAGTCCGAGTTCACTAGTACTTACTTACTTACCTAATGGCTCTTAAGGAACTCGAAGGTTCATTGCCGCCCTCACATAAGCCCGCCATTGGTCCCTATCCTAAGCAAGATTAATCCATTCCCTCTCAGTTATCTGTCCATACATCATCAATCAGTCTAAAACATGTAACGTCGGGTGAAACACGCCTCCTTCTCTGGACGTAAACAACTGAACAACTATGTAAGTATAAATATAAAAAAAATAAAATAAATATAATAAACTTAAAAAAAACGCTGAATCAGCTCACAACCTTTCAAAATTAATAATAAGCTATTAACTTAAATATTTTCAGACAAATATGGCATTCACCACGACGAATTAGACTGCGTGCTCTCCTACCAACAGCATTTGCATCACAGCTTTTTCCACCCCTTCAAATTTATACATTATATATAACATTTTAACATAGTTAATATCAAAATGCACAAATTTAATTTTAATGATATGACCTAATGAGAATATTTAGCCTTAATTGTATAAGGTTAATATCATGCTGTGCCTTTCCTTGTTTTATATACATACGAGAATCTAGCATCAGTGTTCAGCTTTACCATGTACAGTTTAATCAAGAGGCACGAAACTTATATACTTGTAAATGCCAGAACGTGCATTACTTACTATATTATTAATTGTTAGATCAACTTATCACCTATTTTAAAATTGTTTGCATCTCATGCACCTGATGATGACTTTTTAAAGTCGAAAATATTAGTGACTTTGTATTAAATATTGTGATGTAACAGATTATCTGACCTCACAAACTGAAAAGTGTATTTGATTGAAAATTTATTATATATAATTATTAATAAGATTAATCCAGTCTCTATCATCATATCCCACCTCCCTCAACTCCATTTTAATATTATCTTCCCATCTACGTCTCGGCCTCCCCAAAGATCTTTTTCCCTCCGGCCTCCCAACTAACACTGTATATGCATTTCTGGATTCGCCCATACGTGCTACATGCTCTGCCCATCTCAAACGTCTGGATTTAATGCTCCTACAATGCGTGCAGTTCTGTGTTGTGTACTTTTCTCCATTCTCCTGTAACTTCATCCCTCTTAGTCCCAAGTATTGTCCTAAGCATCTTATTCTCAAACACTCTTAACCTATGTTCCTCTCTCAAAGTGAGAGTCCAAGTTTCACAATCATAAAGAACAACCGGTAATATGACTGTTTTACAAATTCAAAGTTTCAGATTTTTTGACAGCAGAATAGATGATAAAAGCTTCTCAACCGAATAATAACAGGCATTTCCCATATTTATTCTGTGTTTAATTTCCTCCCGAGTATCATTTATATTTATTACTGTTGCTTCCAGGTATTTTAATTTTTCCACTTTTTCAAAAGATAAATTTCCAATTTTTATATTTCCATTTCGTACAATATTCTCGTCACGAAACATAATCATATACTTTATCTTTTCGGGATTTACTTCCAAACCTATCTCTTTACTTGCTTCAATTAAAATTCCCGTGTTTTCCCTAATGGTTTGTGGATTTTCTCCTAATATATTCACGTGATCCGTTTAGACAAGCAGCTGATGTAACCCGTTCAATTCCAAACCCTCTCTGTTATCCTGGACTTTCCTAATGAAATACTCTAGAGCAAAGTTAAAAAAGTAAAGGTGATAGTGCATTTCCTTGCTTTAGCCCATAGTGAATTGGAAAGGCATCTGACAGAAATTGACTATACGGACTCTACTGTATGTTTCACTGAGACACATTTTAATTAATCGAACTAGTTTCTTGGGAATACCAAATTCAATAAGAATATCATATAAAACTTTTCTTTTAACCGAGTCATATGCCTTTTTGAATCTATGAATAACTAATGCACTGTACCCTTATACTCGTAATAGGTTATTATTATTATTATTATTATTATTATTATTATTATTATTATTATTATTATTATTACTTACTTACAAATGGCTGTTAGAGAACCCACAGGTTGATTGTCGCCCTCACACAAGCCGGCCATTGGTCCCTATCCTGAGCAAGATCAATCCAGTCCCTACCATCATATCCCACCTCCCTCAAACCCATTTTAATATTATCCTCCCATCTACGTCTCTACCTCCCCAAAGGTCTCTTTCCCTCAGATCTTTCAACTCTGAGGTGTCTGGTCAGATCAAGCCAACTCCAGAAATGGCCCTTTTAAACTGAAGAGGTGGAAAAATTCATTTATCTTGGAGCAACAGTAATAAATATAAATGACACTCGAGAGGAAATTAAACGCAGAATAAATATGAGAAATGCCTGTTATTATTCCGTTGAGAAACTTTTATCATCCAGCCTGCTCTCGAAAAAGCTGGAAGTTAGAATTTATAAAACAGTTATATTACCGGTTGTTCTGTATGGTTGTTAAACTTGGACTCTCACTTTGAGAGAGGAACAGAGGTTAAGAGTATTCGAGAATAAGTAGGCTACTTAGGAAAATATTTGGGGCTAAGAGGGATGAAATTACAGGAGAATGGAGAAAGTTGCAACAGTGTAGAATTGCAAGCATTGTATTCTTCACCTGACATAATTTAGGAACATTAAATCCAGACGTTTGAGATGGGCAGGGCATGTAGCACGTATGGGTGAATCCAGAAATGCATATAGAGTATTAGTTAGAAGGCCGGAGGGAAAAAGACCTTTTGGGAGGCCGAGACGTAGATGGGAGAATAATATAAAATGAATTTGAGAGAGGCAGGATATGATGGTAGGGACTGGATTAATATTGCTCAGAATAGGGACAGATGGCGGGCTTATGTGAGGGCGGCAATGAACCTCTCTCTTCTCTAAAGTAGTAAGTAAGTAAGTAATAATAATAATAATAATAATAATAATAATAATAATAATAATAATAATAATAATAATAAATGACTGTTTTATGTCTAATATTGCCCAACACAGTTCCCGTACTAGCAAACATATTTTGTGCGAGATCGTGCGTATTTGCTTGTCTTCCGCACAGAACCAATACGCGGTAAGTGTGAAATACCACATTCAGTATTCCCAAAGTAACACACATAACAATTTCCCTCTTCTTACCGCTTAAGCGCGACATTCATTTTACTGCTTTAGGCTTTTAACATATTATTTTTAGAGACGTTTAACATAGTAATAATTATAAATTGGAAACTTACCACTGCAATTTCACATAAATTGCACTGTTAATTATTGTTTTTAAATATCTGCAAAAATTAAGTAAAGTCTACTACTCCACGAAACTTATTGCATTCCTGATACAAGTAACATTAAGGAAGCCGTGAAAAAATCAACAAGATTCCAGATGCCGATGTTATTACTGCAATATGTTATATAAATAATGTTGTTAAAATATTAAAATGAAAAATAAATCATTACATAACCTTACCGTTTGTTTTAAGTTCGCATTTATAGACTGGGGGGGAAAAAAAGACAGACGTATATCACGGCCTGCTGGAGTATAGTAAACACAGAAAACATTTTACAGCAACGATGTTGAAAAAAGATATTTTGGTGTTCTGAAGTTGGCGTCATTAAACAGAAACCAACATGGAGATTTCATTGCAACTAATTAGAAATTCGTCTTTCAGGTATGTAATAAACGATCTTCGCACAAAATAATGTACGATACACGAGCGGTATGTTTGTTTTCATGTTCTCGGAAATTAAAAAAGCTCAACTACGTTTCGCTTTTTCAATCTTTTGCTCGACCATGAAAACGTCAACATACCGCTCTTGTAACATATATTACTATTATTTAATAATGCTTTCTACTCCAGTGCTTATTCAGCATCAAAATTCAGAATGGGAGGAAAAATGACATAGATTTTTCACTTGGAGCCTCTACCAGGTAGAAGGTTGTCTTATTTGCCATAAATATTAGAAATTGAACCGACAATCTTACTTCATTACCGAAGAAAGTCATGATGCTCTTATACTGTACAAGAGTAGACTACAGGCACCAGGAAGGCATTTTTTAAGATTAGTGATGGGCGTAACAAGGAGGGATAGAATTCAAAATGTAGAAATCAAAAGTAGGCTACACGTTACCAATTTAAAGGAGGACATTGTTAAATATAGACATAATTGGGTACAGCATAATATAATAATGGTTAATAATAAATTCCCCTGTCAAATACTAAATAATGTATGTATGTATTTATTCACACTGCAGTGGGTATGTACCCGGTGGCAGTGGTAACTAATTACACTCAATAATGACAATAATAAACTTATTAATTAAAAATACAATTAATAATAATACTAATAATTAATACTAACAATAATTTATAATAATAATAATAATAATAATAATAATAATAACAACAACAACAGGGAATATACTAAATTAAATGAAACGATCACTTAAAATAACATTTGAAATAAATCTAATTTGTATCTTAAAACTAAGATCGAACTAAAACCCACGAGTATGATATGTTCATATCTGCACAAGTACCTTTCAAATTACACTCATTTCGCTGTCAACTCACTCACTGCAATGGAACTACGACACATTTCATTGATTCTATCCTGATTTCACTAACACTTCAAAAACATTTCACTGTTCAAATACTTTGCACTGCCACTATAAACTATAAAGCTTCACTGACAGGAACACGTTTCACTTACACAGCACACTTCACTGACACGACATACTTATTCACTGATACAACACACTTCTCTGACACAACATAATTCTTCACTGATACAACACTTCAATAACAAAATATCATTTACACCCTTTAAATACTGTGTATAATTACCATCTATTAGTAAATTCCTTAAGTCTATTTTTAAATACATTTTTGGTTGTTGGTAAAGCCTTTAGTAAATCTGCAGGTAAAGCATTCCAGTCCCTGATAGTACGATTGAGAAAAGAAAACTTTCCAGTGTCCGTCCTCTGCCTTCTTTCCCTCAATTTATATGAGTGGTCGTTCCTTGAAGAGTAATTTGGCGGCTGCAACCTATTTTGTATTTCGCTCCAGGCAGGCTCACCTCTGTATGTTTTGAACAGTGCGCATAATCGAATTCGCGTTCTCCTGTCCGTGAGTGTGTCCCATTTTAATGGTGAATTTTTCCGACAACACTTAAGAGCCCGTTTTTTTAATCTTTTCCAGTGTCTTAATATGTTCTAATCTGTAAGGATCCCAACATGCAGCACCATATTCCATTACTGGACGTAATATCCCTTTAGGAAAACTGAGTTCAGGCCGTCCTAAGGAAAAGTGGCAACAAAATTAGAAAAGGAGCCACAATGATTCATTGGACTTAATGCTTGAACGAAGAAGAAGAAAAAGAAGAAGAAGAAGAAGAAGAAGAAGAAGAAGAAGAAAAAGAAGAAGAAGAAGAAGAAGAAGGCGGAGGAGGAGGAGGAGGAGGAAGTCATGCCGAAATTGTAACAGGAAATTTATGAAATTCCTTGAACTTCATAAAACGTCTTTATTATTGATACGTCGTTGTTAGTTTAGGTAAGGCTGGATTTAAAGATTAAATACGAGTAAATACTACCACAGACAGGATGAATACACCCCATCTAATAATTAGTTAAGGAAGAGAGACAGACCATGTGGATTGACGCGATGACGCAATTAAAGAAGGGAAACTGGGAGGAGAAATAATTAAAATGACGCGAGGGCGATTTTTCCAGACTCGTGTTACGCCACTGACGCTCCGCTGCACGTGCTGCAGATGGTATCGGGCCGGCACGCAGGTAATTGAGAATTGAGAAGGAAGAGAGAGCGCTGCCTGAATATCAAGAGTTCAGCTCCTGCGCTCTGCTACGCTTCCCCGGATGGCTGCTTCTCGCTCTAAAGTATTGCAATCCCTTTTACGTATTTAAAGACTGAATACATTCTGAAAGTTAGAAACACACCTACAGTAGTTAAAAGAGATGACAAAGAAAACATTTAGTACGGTTTCCTAAACAGACCTTCCAATATCAAGAGTAAAGTGAAAGAGGCACTGAATGCTCGAGGAAAGACGATGATTTGTAAGCAGAAAAAAGATAATTCTTGAATTTTGTAATAATGATGATGACGACGACAACGACGATATAATGATAAGCAAAGAATTTCATCCGTGGATATTTAAAAACAAAAGATGGGGCCAAAAAGCATATTGACAACATAAAGAAAGTGGTTTTGGCATAGCGTTTTTGTATCTGTCCAGAGCGGTATCACTTCTTCAGCAGACATAAATTGGCTTAAACATATCTAGAAGAATTATAATTTCTTTAGACATCAATTATTTGCCTTAAACATATCTAGACGAATTTAAATTATCCAGATATAAATTGTTTAGTTTAAACATATCTAGACGAATTTTAACTTTCCAAATATAAATTTTTTGGATAGAACATATCTAGAATTATAACTTCTCCAAACATAAATTGTTTGGCTTAAACAAATCTGAAGGAATTATAACTTATTCAGATATATGTATATAAACTGTTTGGTTTAAACATATCTTGTTGAATTATAACGTTTTCAGACATACATAGTTTTACTTAAATACATTTAGACGAACTAAAACTTCTTCAGATATAAATTGTTTGATTTAAACATATATTAGGATAAATTATAAATTCTTCAGTTATAAATTGTTTGGTTTAAACATATCTGGATGAATTATAACTTCTTCAGACATAAATAGTTTAGCTTAAATATATTTAGACGGATTATAACTTCTTCAGATATAAATAGTTTGGCTTAAATTTATTTAGACGAATTATAACTTCTTCAGATATAAATAGTTTGGCTTAAATTTATTTAAGCAAATTATAACTTCTTCAGATATAAATTGTTTGGTTAAAAATATGTAGACAAATTATAACCTCTTCAGACATGAATTCCTTGACTTAAATATATCTCTACGAATTGTAACTTCTTCAGACATGAATTTTTTGGCTTAAACATATCTAGACGAATTATAATCTCTTCAGACATAAAATATTTAGCTTAAACATATCTAGATGAATAATAACTTCTTCAGATATAAATTGTTTGGCTTAACCATATCTAGACGAATTGTAACTTCTTTAGATATAAATAGTTTAGATTAAAGAAATAGCTTCTTTCGACAAAATGTTTTTCAAATAAACATATCGAGACAAATTATAACTTCTCCAGACATAAATTATTTAGTTTAAACTTATCTAGATGAACTGTAACTTCTTCTGACAAATTGTTTGGCTTAAACATATCCAGGCGAATTGTAACTTCTTCAGGCATAAATTGTTTGGCTTAAACATATCCAGACGAATTGTAACTTCTTCAGGCATAAATTGTTTGGCTTAAACTTATCTAGATGAATTGTAACTTCTTCAGACATAAATTATTTGGCTTAAACATATTATCCAGACGAATTGTAACTTCTTCAGGCATAAATTGTTTGGCTTAAACTTATCTAGATGAATTGTAACTTCTTCAGACATAAATTATTTGGCTTAAACATATCCAGACGAATTGTAACTTCTTCAGGCATAAATTGTTTGGCTTAAACTTATCTAGATGAACTGTAACTTCTTCAGACATAAATTGTTTGGCTTAAACATATCCAGACGAATTGTAACTTCTTCAGGCATAAATTGTTTGGCTTAAACATATCCAGACGAATTGTAACTTCTTCAGGCATAAATTGTTTGGCTTAAACTTATCTAGATGAATTGTAACTTCTTCAGACATAAATTATTTGTTTAAACATATTATCCAGACGAATTGTAACTTCTTCAGGCATAAATTGTTTGGCTTAAACTTATCTAGACGAATTGTAACTTCTTCAGGCATGAATTGTTTGGCTTAAATTTATCTAGATGAATTGTAACTTCTTCAGACATAAATTGTTTGGCTTAAATTTATCTAGATGAATTGTAACTTCTTCAGACATAAATTGTTTGGCTTAAATATATTTAAACGAATTGTAACTTCTCCAGACATAAATTATTTGGCCTAAACTTATCCAGACGAATTGTAACTTCTTCAGGCATAAATTGTTTAATTGAAAAAATATCTAAATGAATTGTTCTGTCTTAAAAAAAAAAGGAATTCCAAATATTTATGAAAGCAAGCAAAACTAAAACATTATTTTCTTAAAAGAAGTATTCCGTTGTGTAAATTAAATATAGGTAGGCCTACTGCATTTTTTGTGAGTTCTTTCTTCTCCATTGTGTACACAAAGTTTACAAATGATACTAAATAATTTTAAATCCAAGTACAGAGGCAGAACATTTTAGGACTGCTGTTTCTGAAAGGTATAACTGTCACTAATTCTAAACTTTCCACTGTTTTCTCTCTCTTTTCTTTTCAGGCAGAGCTCAATCTGATGATAATCCTGAAATTTCCTTGACTACAAATTTAAATAACAATTACAGAATAAGTGAAATTTAACGTTGCAGTAAGATTATCGAAAGGATTTCCTGTGTATTCACCTTCTCCAATCTTCAGTTTGTAATTATGATGAATTTGAAAATCTTTTATAAACGCCTTATAACCTATACCTTGGGACTGCTTAGCAAAAGTTGAGTGCTATAGAAAAAAATTCTTTAATGCAATCGACTCTATTATTTTTCTCAATTAAACCAGCGCTGCTTAAGATCTTGGCGCAGTTCACGTTCCGCCATGTTGTTTTCTTAGCCGAATCTTCAGTCATTATCAAGTTGATTTAAATTCCCCCTCCCCCAAGGGCACGTTCTCAAACGCGAAGACTACACACACAATGGCGAACTGTTTACCTTCTGAAATTATGCGTGCGAGTTATGTGTGACTTTGTTAAACTATGAACAATTTATGGGGCTTTGGATTTAATCTCAAGCGCCTTACTGTATGCGTACACGACACTTCTGAAGGCTCCTACACTAACAGTTTATTAACGTGAAAAGCGAGGAATACAGTGATGAAAGAATTCTAATTTGCTCTCTTCAGATATAGATTACTGGCTTAACAGAACTGCTTTGTCATATATATATCGGTGAAGTAACTGATTTTGAAGAGATAGGATTTCGACTCCGAGTAGGGGGAAACAAATACAAATATCCCTTCTCTTTCTTTCATAATTTTATCTTAGACCTGGTACTTTTATACAAAAATGAGTACCGACCCAAAGTTCTTTCTGTACACAATAATATTTTTGTCGCTTATTTAAGGATGCTGAATCAACTACGTCGATGGAATTAGTAATAAGGTTAGTCTGAGGATTCGTCATGAAATTACCCAACATTCGTCTTAAAATTGGGGAAAATATTGGAAAATCAAAACCTTGTTATAAATGACCCCAAGCTAGATTCCAATCCACGGCCAAGCACAATATCTGATATTGTCTAGCTATCCCTTGATTGCACCTGTGGCAAGACAAATTTAGTTTCCTCTGTTAAGTAAATTTTAATGATTTATTATAGAGAGGAAGAAGAAATATTACCTTGAAGAAATTTGTGTGTAAATAAAAAATTAATCAGTATGTAAATTAGCCTTTACGTGCGGCAGAAATGAACCTTCTTGAGCTGTAAATGTCTAGTTATTTTTAAAGGTTCGTGCAATAAGAGACGAAAAATTAGAGTAAAATTTAACACTACTCTAACAATACTTTTTACAATTAAAAATTAAACAATTACTTTACTCTGTAATCACGCTAAAAACTACACCAATATAGTTGTCCCAGATTTTGTTGATTCATTGGGTGAATTATTAATCGTCATAGTAAATATTCGTTTAGTTTATATCAGTAGCTGAGCTTCGCCCGAACCACAATTCAGAACGTAATTTTACTCACTAGTTTCGACTGTATAACGTCACAACACTACACAGAAGACGCGGCAGTACTCCCACTAATTTGTTTAAATGGATGGAAAACTACAAATATCGATCATTTTATTTTTGCAATAATATTGCAACGTACACGATCCCGTAGCAACAACATGCAAAGCTCTCTTATAACGTCCGTCACAGAATTTTTTGTTTCATAGCATTCGAGTAGAACCCTATCTAAAGAAGTTCCACCACAAAAATTATCGCAAATGATAAAATTGTTCTTTGCTTCAACGGTGATAGAAAGACAAATGACCTTTATAAATAATACACTTATAAGATATACAGTTATTAACTAGCTTATATTAAAATAACTTATTTTAATAATTATTTCGAGCACTTTCTACAGTTTTTAAAATACAAGGTGAAGTCTGGAACCATATAAATTTGAAATTTTAAATGGAAAGGGGGTCATGTACGTACTCAAAATCATGTGAAATTTTCTGAAAAAAGAAAACAATGGCATAATCTGTTTTGAGATATCTCTAATCGTTTTCAAACTATTTAAAGATAACTGTCATAATGACACAAACATTAGTTGCTGCATCTACAGATATTTTGTAACATGGTACAATACTAAGAAGGCTTTGGAAAAGGTGTTTTTATGCATTTCTGGTAATTAAGTTTTCCTGCTCTACTGTTTGGTTAATCTGTGACAGTTTCAAACACCATTGTTTTTATCGGAAAATTTCACATGATTTTGAGTACCTACATGATCCCCTTTCCATTTAAAATTTCAAAGCTGCATCCAAAATGACGACTTTTGAGATAGCTGAGGGCTAGAATCGAGTGTGTCACTGGTAGAGCATTTGGTCTTACAAATACTGGTAACACCTATAGTAATCGAAAATCAAGTATATGGAAGATATTAATATGGTTCCAGAATTTTGATTCACTCTGCATTTTGTAGCAATGGGATCAGATCACGAACCGGAAATAACTTATTTTTGGATTAGAATTGGGATGTGTCGATCATGTTAATCCTGAAAATGTATCTCCACATACTTACAGGTTTACTCGTTTACTCTCACTTTGAGAGAGGAACAGAGATTAAGGGTGTTTGAGAATAAGGTGCTTAGGAAAATATTTGGGGCTAAGAGGGATGAAGTTACAGGAGAATGGAGAAAGTTACACAACACAGAACTGCACGCATTGTATTCTTCACCTGACATAATTAGGAACATTAAATCCAGACGTTTGAGATGGGCAGGGCATGTAGCACGTATGGGCGAATCCAGAAATGCATATAGAGTGTTAGTTGGGAGGCCGGAGGGAAAAAGACCTTTAGGGAGGCCGAGACGTAGATGGGAAGATAATATTAAAATGGATTTGAGGGAGGTGGGATATGATAGAGAATGGATTAATTTTGCTCAGGATAGGGACCAATGGCGAGCTTATGTGAGGGCGGCAATGAACCTCCGGGTTCCTTAAAAGCCAGTAAGTAAGTAAGTAAGTAAGTAAGTAAGTAAGTAAGTAAGTAAGTAAGTAAGTAACTAAGTAAGTAAGTAAGTAAGTATACTTAGGCCTACAGGTTTGGCAGCGTTTCACAAATTGTTTTTATGCTCGACCATGCAGAAATGTAATATTTATACACATAGTAGCAGCCCTTTAATGCACCTCATTAAAGTACACCTATTCATTATAGTTCAGTTGTTCAGCCAATCAGAAATCATCATTGTAGCATTATAAAAGCGCAAGTATCGATTATTCTCGGATATGCACTCGAAAGACATCTAGCGAAACGTCACGGAGGCTAGAAATCCAATACTATCGCAGAAGGTTATGTTCTGTTACTATAATAATTAGCGCTAATCGTAAATAATATTCAAATAAATTCAATTTGTCATCTCGTTTTTCAATGTCTAATTTAATTTCAATGTTATATGAAGATTAATATTTAGTTTGCTCTCTAGATTATATCAAGGTCAATGACATTCGTTCCTCGGTAAAAAAAAATCAATACTTTCGCGTCTGCGCACATCTCACAATTTAGAAGGTCAGTTCCGCTCCTCACTTAGATAACCATAACATGAATACTTATGAATAATTTCAAGTTAGAAATGTGGCCGAGCATGAAAAGTCGTATGAAACTTGCCTATAATGGTAATTAAGACGCTCGTATGAAAATTATGAAACTCGCTTGCGCTCGTTTCATAAACAAACATACTCGCGTCTTAATTACTACCATTATAGGCTCGTTGCATATTGTACAATTAAAAGAGTAAGACAGAGCCCACCACAGCTTTTTTTCCATCAATACATACATACATTACATAGTTTTGAAAAAATCGCTGTACTCAGAAAGACAGACAGGCACAAAAAGAGAGATTGACAGTGACAGAGACAAAAGCATGCTTAAAACCGCTTTTTAGATATCAGAGTTACTGACACGTTATATTTTCGCTCGAAATATAGAAAGAAAATTTCAATTGTATAAAAATTAGCACTGGAAGATATTTACATTTTAAACCTGTATTACTGTAACTTATAGCCTATGTATGTACAGGGACATCATTTTATTTTTACTTCAATTTTTATTGTACCTGAGTTTTTTAATGTACTTCACTCCCACCCCTTCTACTAATGAAGTTCAACCGTCCTCCACACAGATAAAAGACCGCATATAGTCATAGTAGCCTTGCGGTCATAGTAAACAGTACGTTCCA
>NC_091118.1:177037880-177082880 GCF_040183065.1 Periplaneta americana | reverse complement strand
ATTACATTCACAGTTATAATGTATTCTGGACGTGATAAGATAAGATAAGATAAGATAAGATAAGATAAGATAATAACTGCCTCCCATTGGAGGTAGCCCAGAAGGACTCAGTATACTCTCCTACATGAATTTTACAATATTAAATGTTTACATAAATTTTGTAGAAAGAAAATTAAAATAAACATATATGAATATAAAGTGAATAAAAAAAATAAACAGAGTGAATATGATGACTCAGAATTTGGCAAGAGCGTTTTAAAACTGAAGTTATGATGTCAGCAGTAAGTGTCTGTGGTAGTTCAAAAGACTTCCTGAAGCTTTCAAAGAACTTGGGAATCACACCACGAGCTCCAATAAGAAGACCAATCACCTCAATGTCCTCAAGCTGGTATTTTGCTTTGAAGTAATCAACTGTTCGCAGATAAATGTTGATCTTTTCTTGATTGACATCCTCCGGCTGGCTACTCCCCGTTTCAATCCTTATGGTAGGATCAATTATATATCCTTTCTTGGTAGTCTGGGGATATGCTATGATGTCAATACGTCTAGGAGAGCCATTAGTAGCAAGGCAAAAAACTTCCTCTTCTACTATCTACTTCTGTACATGCTTATTGTTTGGCGGTAAGTTTTTCTTCAATATCTCGAAAAGTACTGAATTGTAACTGCCTGGTTTTTCCCCCAAACCCCTCTAAATGTTGAGTTATTTTTCAACATATTTCTCACCGCCTGGGATCGGAACAACTTCTGACAGCAGTCTGCACCTCTCTGTCGAATCCAAGGTATAACAAATATCTCAATTCCAGTGCAGAATATGTTGAAACATAGATAAATAATTGCTGTATCTATTTCAATACATTTTTCAAATGAAATTCTGTTTTCTTTCTGTAAACGATCCCACGCGAACTTAATTTTTACGGCCCTCATAATTGCGCTCGAGCGGCCAAAATTTGTATAAGCACTTGTTTTGACATTATTATCATGGTAGAAAAAAAAAGATAAACCTTTTATCTGCCCCCATGAAAATGTTTGCTTGTGTGCTACTCACTAATCATCTCACGCATAAAAGAAATCGGTGTGTCCAGTCGCCCTTATTTCCGGCAGACAATCACGTTGCAGGTCGACTACATTTATGCGTGTGCGTCTTGTTATTCGCTGCTAATGACGTTATGCACTTCCCAAGGCTCGATAAATACTTAATATAATCACCCGCCATTTTGTCTCTTTCGTTGGCAATCGCAGAAAACACACGAGGACGTTATTTGCCGCTCAATTATTTGCTCAATTACAGTGCGTTTGATTTATTATCACAGGAGCTACGACATCATAATGTTTAACGGTGCGGCAAATAGATTTCTCTTCTGGTAGTCCGGCAACGAAAGAACAAAAATAGACTTTATAGAGCCTTAACTTCCTAAAGCAGTGATCTAAAAGCAAGCGCATTTTTCTGACCTTGACGTCGTGCGCGGGCATCAAGCGCTAAGTATGGAAAGAGGAAGGTTTGTGTATATGAATAAGCAGCCTGTTGGTTTAAGAAAACAGTGGTGCAAAAACTTCAAACGGAACGTGAAATTTTATGTCGTTATTTTTATATAGCTTCTTTCTGTTTGATATCTATATCGTCTGTAAAACAAAAGTACTAATACCAATTTCTTAATATTGCTGTTGTGTTTTAAATGTTAATAACATAATAGAGAGTTAAAAAGGAATATTCACATAAATTCCATAGTAGTACAACTATACTGTACTAAATGGATGAAACACATCATTCATAAAGAAAGTGATATCCCCCCCAAAAAAAAAAAAAAAAAAAAAAAAAGGATTGAGTTTGACATGATAAGTTGGAATTGATATTGATGGTACCTTTAGTAATCAATAAACTAATCAAAATAATATTACAGTACAAAGCAAAGTTACCTGGGTGCTATACATGTTTTAAGTGTAACTAATATTCCATAACAAAACTCTTATCGCATTATGCTTTTAAGGTGATATTGGTGAGCAACTTCCTATCATCAGAATATTAAATTATTTTCTAGAAATGTGCTGAAGCTATAGAACTGACATTTTTACAACACATGGGCACGTATCTTTTGCTTATGATGTAACAGTAGTTGCTTTGTTAATTCATTTCCTTACAAGCAATTTCCATTCGAATATTTTCAAAATTTTCAGTACACTATCGTCAGTAATACGTATTTACGGTATATTAGATTTACGAAAACATTCTGTAAGGCTACTAATAAATAGGCCAAAAAAAAGCTGAGAAAATATTTCTTTTGAATAAAAAATCAAACTTGTGAAAAATGAGCATTATAATTAAAACTTACATTCTTATAATGCACTTATACTTCTCAGACAAATCTAAAAATTAACATGGATACAGTTTTAGTAAGTTCTCCTCCCTTTATCCATTGAATCAGTGCTGGCCAGCCCTGAATGTAGCTCGACCAAGCGGCATATACTACCTCTTTCGTCAGTCTATTTCCTTTCCGCTGTAAAGCGCTCAGGCTCTCCTGAGCTCTAAAGCGCGCTCTTGCTCCTATGGGCATCAATTGACATGACTGTCCTAAAGCATAAGCAAAGAGGAGGAGTCATGCCGGGAATAACAGCGACGCTTTTATAGTGTGACTAGTGGCTTGTGCAGCAAATGCTACAAACTAAGTTCATTAGACGTTCAAATAAACATTTTTCAGATTTATTTTCAATGAAGAATACCAGACATTCGGAAAGTTATTTGCTTCCATAACAATGAAAGATACTCTCTCTCGAGCCAATACTGAAGAGAACCACGCATATAAAAATCTACACCACACCGCCATTAAATATATGAAAAAGACCCAACTCCACTTGATTAATAATTATCAAAATATTTTATTTTTAATAATATTATTATCTTACGTAAGTTTTATAGCTTTCAGTAACATATACTATATATACTATATAGCCGCCACTCCGTAAAATATAGAAATCAAAATCTAATTTAAGTTATTATCTACATCTACTTATATAACCCCAAAACTTTTCACTTTCATATCATCAATATAGCATGAATATGTACAATAAATTAATGAAAAATAGTCACATCATGGCATTAATTACAATAATATTTCATTTGTAATGGTAATAATGTCATCAAACCACCTCAAGTTTGTAGTTTTTAATATCCAATACACAGCTGTACCCAGAAAATTATACACCACAGAATCGAACCTGTAAATTATTTTTAATAAGTTAAGTTTTTAATAACCAATTTAATTTGAGCTCTAAATATGTCAGCATTCTTGGAGATCATGGCCTTCGTGTAATATTGTTTACTGTAGTATGTGTTTTGTTTTATTCTGAAATGCAACACGGCCGACTTGATGTTCGCTTCTCTATTCCTTTACAAAAAAGCGAAGGGAATATCAAGTCGGCCGTGAATGCTATTAGCTAGTTCTCAAAACTGACGACAGATGGATTTTGGAAAATAGGAAAATCATGTTTAAAAATTGACATTTCACTGAAAACTACTATTTTTCCGAAAAACTTTGAGTTCCAACCTTCAAAATGAGGGGCCATTTATTAAAATCCGTCCAGCCGTTTTGCCGTAATTTCAATTACCATTTCAAATTATATACAGGGACATCATTTTATTTTTACTTCAATTTTTATTGTACCTGAGTTTTTGAATGTACTTCACTCCCACCCCTTCTACTAATCAAGGCCGCATATAGGAAACAGCACTGAGTTACTGAGTATAGTACGTTCCAGAAATATGTTCGCGTTTTGCAGTGACGAAAGAGCTTTCAATATTGAGTCGTATTTTCGCACAAGTACTCTCCGTTTGCCTACGTCGCATCCCGATTTCCCCCACCTGCTTCTGTTCGGCCCTCTGTAAACGCTGGGCTGTCTTAGCTCTTTTCTGAAAACATTAATTTCTGTTAGGAATTGGACGTTTACGTAATATTATACAACTGTTTAAAATAACTTAAATAAAAGGGCCTCATTAAGTAATTAACTGTCACGTGATTTCCCCTCTTTCTACGATCTTGCGGCATAACCACTTGGACGGACAGTAGATAGCATGTCTTAGTAATTTTATCTGTGCGGGTCGGATAGAAGTGAAGATTGAATTTACAGTACGTAAGGTACTCTTTTATAGAGTAGGTACAGAATTATTTCAACATTAGTTACTAGTACGAAGGACGAAACTGGCAATTGGAATTAGATGCAATAGTCTATAGTGCGATAATATGCACAAAAGAACTGAAGCCTGTATCGAAATGAACGGCCACCATTTTAAAAAATGTGTTTAAATATTCATATTATGGTTATTTTTCAATTTAACTTCTTTCTCTATATTGTACGCTAATGTGTTATAGACAGTATAATATACACTGCATAATGAATAGGCCTACGTTCTCATGGATAACTCATCTCGTGAGTAAAAACACTTATTCTTAATACAGTACTATATTTTGATTGAACAAAACCTAATGAAAATTATCGAACTCAAAATCGCGATATTTCCTAGTTTACGTAAATGGATGAACTACTTTTCTTCCTTCCTATACCTAGTAGAGTGATTTGTTTGTGTTTTACGTCAGTATCATCGAACTACAGTTGTGGAAGGGGCTAGCAAACTGTGTTTCCGGTTCTCTAAAGGTATAGACAGGTTAATATTAAAAATGTTAGTAAAAATAAAATGATGTCCCTGTATATATAGAAGATAGATATATTCTTTCACTTTTCTTTTTACGTTCAATGGCAATGGACGCTCGTATGCTGATGTGAACCTTAAATTCACATAGTTATATTCATTGAATAAAACGTAACTAACTTGTAAGTAAGCATAATATTCAATACACCACAGAAGAAAACAAACAATCTGAAATAAACCTATCACGAAATGAGGCATGGAAGTCTGTTCCAAACACCTGAATAAATCCACAAGAGAACTAACTCATATCCTGACATGAATGTTGTAATGTGCGCAGTGGCCAAGTCCCGCAGTAACACGGTGATAAGGAACGGGCCATTAGGGTGTAATTGCTAGCAGGAAAGACAAACCCAATTATAACGAAATGTATAATTCAGTCAGAGCAGCGTTCCTGTGTGCACAGCATGCAATATGCCTGACTTAGTGACACCAATTGCGTGTGTGGTTCCCATGTGAGTGCGTGAGGGACTTAATCTAGTTCAAATGAAACTTTAAGACAATGTGCAAAATATATCAACATGAGCGAGAACGATGGTCAAGTATGAAGTTAATTACTTTCCTTCGTGTTTTCAGTGGCACATCTTTTTCATTCCAGGTTTCTGCAAGTCTATCGCCACTGATCCACAGTGAATTCGCTGAATGAGGAAAGTTCGGCTTATAATTCATTTAAGATACCTATAGGCCTATTCTAAGGCTTTAATTGCGGGTTGAAGGTAAATTAATTAAGAATACATTTCTATTACAAATAATTTACGTTAAACGTTGTTTCTTATAGGCGGAAGGAAGATTCCGCCGAGTTTACATTCAGTTAGCTATATTGGGTGTTCATTTCAAAGTGTGTCATGACGTCACTCTTGATGAGTCAGCGATTTGAAGCGAGTTTCAGCTTTTGTGTCTGAGAAGTTGCCTATTAATCAAGGCGTTCAATCTGAACTTAGCAACAGATGGCGGTCTGTAAAGTCTGTGTGCTACCATAACCTCTTTCGAACTGTGTTTTGCGCGGGCAAGTCGTACGCAGGGTATTTGTTATCATCGATTCCACAATACGGCAACATTCCACAATACAAATCAAATGCTCCGTGTCCATGTTGACCGTCGAAGTTAATGTCAACAAATACGTAAGCAATCGTCTTAACCCTCTCCCCATATCCCGACAGTAAGAAAAAACTCACCTAAGTACATGTTTCGAAACAGTTCACATTCCTGCCACTACCGGCATTACCGTACGTATCGGTAAGTACTCTTCAGAATGAACGCCGTGCTTGCTAGGCAACTTCTCTGGCAGATATGTAATACACCTCTGCGGAAGTGTAGGAAGATTGAATTCTCTAGGCTCATCGACTAGCCACGTGACGGCATACAGCGAGCCATGACACACTTTGAAGTGAACACCCAGTAGACACTCAGGAATTCTTGAAATTTCTTAACACCCGGCACCACAGTGTGGTTTAATAATATATGACTAGGCTCCGTATTACAGCCACCTAAAGACTGAAGTTAAAGAAACATTGGGTATAGGGGAGACTGTTGTACCTTTAGCATAGTGTACCTTTGAACATTTTTTTTTTTTTTATTTTTTGCTACTACCTAGAAGACTCAAACTGAAGTAGATTGTAGTGACAGCCGCTAAGTAGCTCTGGTCGTAGTTTTGGTTTGATTTATTGCAAAGTGTGAGTTCTGTGAACGAAAGAATCTTTTTTAGTACCAAAAGTAAATATTTCGTTCATTGGTATGTGTTATCTAATATAAAACCAGATTGTATTTGTTACCATCCATTAAGTACAATGTGTTCCGTATTATCTGGTGACCAATAACATACTCGTATTTTAATTTCCATGATTTATTCGAATCTGTAGTTTTGGTAGCCACATTTGTTTAAACGTGCACCCTCTTGTACCTTTCAACACAGAATATCTTGTACCACGGAACATGTTGGTTTTTGTTTTTATTTTATTTTAAGATCATGTCACGAACTAAATCTGGAATTAAGAGGCCCCCAATTGATCCGGATGCCTTGAAGAAAGCTGTTGAAGCAGTTATTGCTCCTCCAGAAAATAAAATCTCAATCAGAGCAGCCTTCTCTGGTTTATGATTGCAAATACAATTTAAATATGATTGTCAGTTCTTACAACTATATTCCCATCTATATTACATGTCTTCCAACTTACAAGAGGGTATGTTCTAAGGTACATGAACCTGTTGTACCTTTGAACATATTACATTTTATTTTTTCCATCCTTAATTGATGTGTACACCAGTAAAATATATACACGAAGTTGTAAAGGAATCTTCAATAATTATTTAAAGTATTTTTTAATTTAAAAAATATCATTTCTCAAAATTAAAAAAAAAAAAAAAATGTGAAAATTGTTTAAAGGTACAACATTCTCCCCTATAGTACGCCTAACACAGGTATTGTAACAGATAAGGGTATAAACAAACAGGCCGTCGCTGCGTGTTCGTGGAGTACAGTCAACTCCAGACACTCTGAAGCTACACTAGAAAACATATGCTTGAGCCGTGATGTTCATTTTCGTCGTGAGTTTTGCAGGGAATAATTTTATATTGAAAGAAATTATTTCAATAGCACTTGACGTTATTGGTGCATGATGTAGTGCAAGATTTTCCTATTGTCTGACATTTTTTCGTGTTTCATTAAGGATATTGCAAATATAGCTCATCACGGAAAACCATTAATTTTCGATGTAGGCCTACATTTATAGAAATTCCCTGAAGTGTAGATTATTTAATTAATTAATTATTTGAATGTTGGCAATAAACATCATGGTAGACTACATAAATCCTTGCTAAACGTCGATCTAATATCTTCATAATTTTCAGATTGTGATGGTACTGGTTCTTTTGGATTACGTTCAACACACTTTCTGCACCTTTTGGTATTGCCGTGTCTTTCAGTGCACTATTTTGGTCACTTTTACGTTTATTTTACACAATTTATATGTAATGTTGTCTATATTGACCGTGAAAATTTACGTTCAAATATCCTCTACTATACCCTGCAATATTATGCGCTTCAGCGTCTTACGTAAGGCATTTTATCTCTGCAGTGAACCTTCAATCAGCCACAAAGATGTAGTTATTTAAATAATATGACTAGTAAGAGCAATAATTGATAAGACTACTCACTATGACTGCGTCAAGAAGAGGGCAGAGGATGCGTAACTATTTTGTATACCAACGTACCTGTACCTGCGCTGTGACGTCACATATACTTCGACTCAGGCAACTTCATTCAAACTTATACTGGGTGTTCAGTTCAAAGTGTGTCATGGCTCGCTGTATGCCGTCATGTGGCTAGCCGATGAGCCTAGAGAATTCAATCTTCCTACACTTCCGCAGAGATGTATAACCTATGAGGCAGAGAACTTGCCTAGCAAGTACGGCGTTCATTCTGAAGAGTACGTACCGATACGTACGGTAACGCCGGTAGTGGCAGGAATGTGAACTGTTTGGAAATACGTACTATCGGGACATGGGGAGAGGGTTAAGACGATTACTTACGTATTTGTTGACATTAACTTCGACGGTCAACATGGACACGGAGCATTTGATTTGTGTTGTGGAATGTTACCGTACGCAACCGATGATAACAAATACCCTGCGTACGACTTGCCGGCGCAAAACACAGTTCGAAAGAGGTTATGGTAGCACACAGACCGTACAGACCGCCATCTGTTGCTACGACGTTCAAGTTATACCGTACACGTTCTCAAGTTCAGATTAAACGCCTTGATTAATAGGCAACTTCTCTGACACAAAAGCGGAAACTCGCTTCAAATCGGTGACCCAACAACAGTGACGTCATAACACACTTTGAAATGAACACTCAGTAGGTAGCTAGAATACGAAGCTTAGGGTAAGGTTGCCTATATCGCACCATTTTAGCATTTATAATTTTTATTGAAGAATACAGTTTTTATTTTCTGCATTCCTTTACAGACATATCCCAGAACATTTACCTTTGATGTAAGAAAGAATCCTTGAATTTAATTTAATATTTTTTAATTAAAATCACACTTTCGAAACACATGTCAGTGGTGCCATTTAGGCAACTAGTTTCCTAAATAGCACCTGCGGTTTCTTAAATCGCACCTCTTTAACTGCAGGGAACAGGATGAAGAAAAGCTTTTAATATTTAACATATTGAAGAATATTTGAATGAATAATGTAATAAATGCAAATTACAAGTTTATTGAAATTAATGAAAGAGCGTAACGCATCTTCAAATGAAATTGAAACAATAGAGCGTAAATTACGTAACATTTAAACTTTCTGAATGCGTTTTTATTGATATACATTTGCCATGTGCTTCACCAGGCAGTTCAGACTGTAAACTGCGTCACCTTTTCTCCACGATTATCTCGAAGCCACCTAAGAACTGCTTCATGATATAGCTGTCTGAAATGATTTGAAGATAGAAAAATCTAAAGGCTGGGCCTATGAGTACTATGATGAGGAAGCTGAAAGAGGAGCATACCATTTTCCCGAGATAATCTAGCTTCTAAATTTTTGGAATGGGTCGTATAGGTGGACATACAGAAGCAGCACTTTTTTCTATTGCAGGTTTGAGTGGCAAATAAAATGTTTGAGCTATTCGACAAATAGTTCACTGTTGATGTAACCTGACTCAGAGCACACAAATAACGATCCTGGAGGAACATCAGCTGATAATGAAGGATGCACTGTTTGACGTTTAAAATTATCACAGGTGGCACAAAATATCTGGTGCGCTTGTACAACACATACTTGTTGTATTAACGCTCTTTTCACCACTTGATATTGCACCCACTTGATGCATTCCTAGTTCAGTTAAAATTTTGGGGCCTTCTTTCGTACGGTTAGAATTGCTACAGTTGCTCATATCGCACCGGTGGGAATTAGGCACCTAGAAAGTGGTGCGAATTGAGAAACTACGCCTTAAGTTATTATTTCCTTCATTCTAGCCTATAATCACCCCATGTTCGAAAATCCTACTAAGTTAAATGTTCTTTAATACCTCTTTAAACGAATAACGGATTTGTAGGCAAAGAAATCCATAATCTTAAGATGTTATTGGTTAAAAGAAATATTAAAGAACATTTGACTTAGTACGATTTTCGAACATGTGGTGATTATAGGCTAGAATGAAGGAAATAATAACTTATGACGTAGTTTCTCAATTCCCACCACTTTGTAGGTGCCTAATTCGCACCGGTGCGATATGAGCAAATGTAGCAATTCTAGCCGTACAAAAGAAGGCCCAAAAATTTTAACTGAACGAGGAATGCATCAGGTGGGTGCAATATCAAGTGGTGAAAAGGGCGTTAATACAACAAGTGTGTGTTGTACAAGCGCACCAGATATTTTGTGCCACCTATGAAAATTTTTAAACGTCAAACAGTGCATCCTACATTATCAGCTGGTGTTCTTCCAGGATCGTTATTTGTTTGCTCTGATTCAGGTTACATCAACAGTGAACTATTTGTCGAACGGCTCAAACATTTTATTTGCCACTCAAACCTGCCATAGAAAAAAGTGCTGCTTCTGTATGTCCACCTATACGAACCATTACAAATATAACATCTTAAGATTATGGATTCCTTTGCATACAAATCCGTTATTTAGTTACAAAATGTTAGCTAAATATACGTCCACCTGACGATTATATTAGATACACTATCACCACGCTGCAGACACAAAGAAGTGGCAGAAATCAAGTGACATGGTGGAAGTTCATATGGTAGATTGTAACAATACCACTAGATGCCACAGTACTATAGTAATTTGTTTTAAACTAGCAGTGGTGCGATTTAGGATGCGGTGCGATTTATGCTACTCTACCCTATATATTACAATACAAGGTTGGGAAGTGATTTTTACAAAATCGAGAAGTTTGAAAAAACGAGGAGAGCGATCATATTTGTAAAATTTCAAAATACAATAAGTTATATTTTGTATTGAAAATTTAGAGCGATATTATTCGCAAAACTGTACTGTAATGGGACTTGTAATGGTTGCCAAATTTCGTTATAGAAACTCACTATTTTAGTCTAGAACACGGGAACCACAGTTTTACAAATTTTCAGGAGGGGCTATTGTAACGATTTTACCGTCCTTCAAAATTCACCGTCCTCGGGCAGGTTTGAGCCCATGAATCTGGGACATAACGACTAGCAACGTAACAGACCATCAGGGACGACTTCCAGTGATGTGCTATTCCAACCAAATTTCCATGATTGAAGGTACCGGTACTAAAGACGTAGGAAATTGGACATCCCTAAGATGGATGCTTGTGAAGAGACGCGGCGCCTGTAAATTATGCATCAAGCGGTGCTGCGTTGTGTGGCTATTAGTTACACAAGCGAGTCTCCTTGTAGCTACCTGATGCAACCCACACGCCATCCCCATCGGCATTCGCAGGAATGGAAGTCTTCACATTCTTCGTTCCTTGCCACCTGCTATGCATTCCTCTTATATCTAATGACTTTCAAGGGAAGTTTGTACATGTCAATGCTTGTATGCCTTACAAGAAGAGAACACGCTTTGGGAGTTTTCGGTTGGCAATTAATGACGGATAAATAACACATAGAAAAGATAAAATAATGTTATACAACCTAGCGAGTTAGCGCAAATCGGTAGTGTTTGTGACTCGTATTCGGGAGGTCCCGGATTCAACCTCGTGACCGGACAATCTGACTGGAATTTTTCATGGTTTTCCTCAGTCACAAAGGCAAATGCCGAGTTGGAAATTTACATACCATGATTCATCACCGTCTCAGTCGCCAATAGGCTATCATAAACATTAATCAAAATCTGAAATCAGTTACTTGAACAAAAGCCAACTACAACACACTACAGAAACAGGAACTCAACAAGAGTAACAACTGCCTACTGGTATATCCACAGATCCTAACACGCGATATGACCACAGATGTTAAAGTGTGTACAAATAAACTTAAAAATATATATTATATTATACAACTATGAAAGATAACAGTTATTGTCAAAGAAAATTTCGGTCTGCCGCCTATTCCTAAGTTCTGAACTGTCAGTCAAGTTACAGCGAGCTCAGAATATGTGCGTCAGATACGTGTGCAACATCCGACGATATGATCACATATCACCGTCCTTCGCAAGTCTCTCGTGGCTCCGACTTAAAGAACGCAGAACTTTACACTCTTTGTCTTTACTCTTTCGAATTCTGCACACCTCAACACCAAATTACCTTTCGTCTCGTTTCTCTTATCTATACTCTAACCACGACGTAAATACCAGATCACTTATCTGTGGCACGCTAAGTATACCTCTTCATAGAACATCTTGTTATTCCTCATCTTTTACAATATCCACCTCGCGTCAATGGAATTCCTTGTCACAAAATATCAGGGGCTGCAAGACAACAAACACCTTTAAGAACAGCTTAAAAGATAACCTTATTAGCATTTCACTCCAATCATACTGATTTTAACTATCACTGACTACACTGTTGCTTTTTTCTTTAGACATCATCCTGATTGTGCTGTATTTTCAAAATTGTCTCATAATAATCTCTTTCTATTATCTAATATCATTTGAAATATATTAACATTCTATGTATTTTAGTTTAATTCTGCTACACAGTGTATTTCAGTGTTTAATTAATAGTTCATAGTATTTTGTTGTTTAATTCGTAAATAACTCTTGTATACATGTAACTCTCATCTAAATCAAATTGTTGAATTCTTGGTAAGTTCATGCATATGTATATACACTTTTTGCTGGTTGAGTGGAAGAGAAGGCCTTACGGCCTTAACTCTGCCAGCTAAAATAAATCATTATTATTATTATTATTATTATTATTATTATTATATTACATTAAATATTTAGGTCAGATAACCTCTTTTCATGAGACTCATTTCATGGAGGTCGCGACTTTTTTTTGCCGCTCAGAACAACACGAGTCATTCGTACTTGAGCAACGTTGCCTAGCTGGAAAGTTAAGACTCAATCGCTGTTAGTTATGGCAATTTGAATATTATATGCGCCCCAACAAAATATTGTCTACAAAGTCTGATTATTATGTTTCTATAAGAGGTACTGCCCTTTTACAATGGTGTATTTAGACAAAATTAATAACTTCTGTCCTGTATAATATATTTTATAAAACTTTGTACAAGAATTACAGGTAACATACAGATGTAATCAAAGTTTGTACACAAAAAATATATCGATGGCCTAGATCTAATACCACGTATGTGATTTTTTCAAAAATTTTAAGAGAAACATAGAATGTATAAATAATAAACAGTTTTATCTATTTGAACCACTGAAAAGCATAATAATCACTAAGAATAGTATATTCATAGTGATTATTTTGCTTTTCAGTGGTTGAAAGTCGTTCGGGCTGGTAACCCCAGCCTAAAGTTAAAAATTAAGTTGGAATTAATCTACCTTAAAAAATAAGTAAAAATGAAAATATTCTTAATCTTCCAAAAGTACAATAAAGCATAATTGTTAAAATAATTACAACAAATATAAACAAATTATCATATATAAATAATAAACAGTTTTAAGTCTCCAGAACCCAACTTTGAGCGCACACAAATTCTGTGTGACTTAAATTGTGGCTTCCTGTTAACGTACACAAGTGACGGTGTCGTGTATGGTTTCTGGGGTAGCTCACTCGGGAGAGCATTCGTGTGCTAAGCGAAGGGTCCCGGGATCGATGCCCAGCCCCGGAACAATTTTTCCTTGAAATTATTCAAACCTGCTTTACAGGAAGCTACTACCTGAAAGTCAGATTTGGATAATATATTTCGTTACTGGAGGTATATTAACAGGAAGCCACAACTTAAGTTACACATTCTGTGCACATTGTGTGCACTCAAAGTTGAGTTCTGGCGTCTTGTCAGCCCATTTGAGTTGTGTGTATATAAATGGGAAAATTGTGACGGTGTCGTGTATAGGTCCTGGGATAGCACAGTCGGTAGAGCATTCGTGCACTAAGCGAAGGGTCCCGGGATCGATGCCCGGCCCGGAACAATTTTTCCTTGAAATTATTCAGTTTTAAGTCTCTCCTGAAAATTTTGGAATCACTTGTATACTTGGTAATAGATCTAGGCCATCGATATGCTACCTATAGGCTAACTACTAAACAGAATTTCATAAAAATCCGTTAGAATGGAGATGAGTTATTAATTTTGTCTAAAACCATCCCCTATAATGAGGTAGTTCCTCTTACACAAACAGAATCAGAGTCCGTACACAAAAAAAATTGTGCTACATATGAGGTCTGTACAAGTTTCAAAACAGTCCGTTAGAATGCAGAGAAATTATTAATTTTATCCAACTAGCTTTGCGTTTTTGCACAATGTGCTACTGAGCGAAACTCCCACAATTCACCACTTGGGTTAGGGTAACATATGATCTTAACATCACTGCGACAAAACATTACTGATTTAGATAATCAAATGCGTTTTACTTAGTCCCATAGATTTATATAGGTACAGTATTAATTATTATCTGTGTCTATTCTCGCCTAGTGTTAGTTAACACGATGTCCAGTCTCTACCCACTCCTGTCCATCTTGCGTCTCGTTTTCAAAATCTATCCACCTATCATAACCTAGACACACAATCACAACACTCCTCAATATTACCCATTCCCTCCCACCGAACATCCTCGTATTCATCTTCTTTCACTGTGGCTGTTCCTCGGCTTTGGAATTCCCTACCGAGTAATGGCAGGGACTGTCAGACATCAAACCAATTTAAGAATAGACTAACGAAATACTTTTCTAACAATTTTTGTTAACAATAATAGCTCTTTCAGGTTTCTCAATGTTTAATGGTCATATATATATATATCACAGAATAAATATTTAAATTATTATTATTATTATTATTATTATTATTATTATTATTATTATTATTATTATTATTATTATTATCACTATTTCTTACCAATGTTTACTATTGTCACACTAACATTACTTATCCAACTTCCATTATTTACTTTCATGTTGTTTTATGGCCTAGATATTAATGTAATAACTATGTAACCAATTGTATTCAATTATAATTAGAGTCTGGCTGGGCGGAAGAGAAGGACTACTGGCCTTAGCTCTGCCAGATTAAATAAATAAATAATAATAGCATTATATTATTATTATTATTATTATTATTATTATTATTATTATTATTATTATTATTATTATTATTATTATTATTATTATTATTATTACGTACATCTTGCAGGTCACCACATCAAAAACGGACACATGTCCAGGACCGAGACTAGAAAACACATTGTGAGCTCCAGCAGGTACTAGCAGTACCAATAGGCCTATATCATGGCAGGTAAATTTTCAAACTTTCTCAAAGAAAATTACAAGCGATGCAGACTTAGTCAATACATTAAGCAACAAATTCAAAATTTAAAATCTACGTTCTTCACTTTGAAGTTAATTAACTCAGTAGACAAACAGCGTTAATTAATAATGTCACTCAAACCTCTGTTAACAAGGAAGTCAATTTCAGTATCACACATAAATATAAATGAACCCGACGAAGTTAAGCACAGTAGAAAAGATGAGCTGCATCTAGATTGCCACCAGCAAGGAATAACATCTGTGCTCCATCATAATTTGAGTGTAAGGTAAAGAGAGGAAGACAGAACTACCCTTTGTAGGTATAACTTACCCAGCTAGAAAATTAAAAGTTGGACCTCAGTTTCAAAGTTACTGTGGAATGACGCTATCTAATGCATTTGTGTATGTATCGTATATATTGGATTTAATCAAATACTACAGTATATTTGTGCATGTAGGCACTCCAAGCTTCAAACTGATATATCTTACCTGTAGATGACGTCATAATAGAGTTCAGCTTCAATATAACAAAGTTTTATTAATAAATCTTACAAACCTTCTTAAATATGAAAGCCAGCTAAAATCTGAATTCAGATTTCTAAAGCTTTTGTACTTATGTACAGTGGACTCTCCTAAGTTCGATTGAACAGAATTGAAAGTTCAGTCCAATAAGGGTAGTGGATGTGGCAGATGAAATGAATACAAATTCTTATTGGTTATCCATCAACGAATACAGTACTGTACTTGCATTTTCTGCCCTCCCCGAGACTTGTGTATGCGCTTCTAGTACCACAGTGGGTTTCGACAGTTCCGTCTCACAAACGGCACAATTCTCGAAGAGAAAAAGAAGACTTCATTAATTTAAAATCAGTGATTAAATATGGATGTCCTAATTAATAAAATATTCTGTTTTCCTTTAACAAAAATATCACTACAAGACACAGAACCAATTCCCATTCAAATGAAAACCCATTTCTTAGTACCTGTATAGGCGCGTGTTTAATTCTCCTACGTAAGCATTCGAACTATAGGATGTTGAACTTGTTTTCTGTAATACAGAGTGGAAGTAATATGACTGTACAAATTTTAACAGCTTATCCCTTGCATAAAGTACAACAAAAATTTTTCTGGTGCGGTATCATATTAGTCACAAATGAATGCTTTTGTCATAAAAAAAATTCTCTAAATATTGACACTGCTTCATTCGTTAAGTATTGTCTGAATGATTAAGATTTTTGATGATGATGATGATGATGATGATAATAATAATAATAATAATAAAATAATGGCCTTATTTAACCTGGTAGAGTTAAGGTCATAAGGCCTTCTCTAAAACTCAATCAGGAGTAAAACTAGTATACAAGGAACTTACAAATACACTAAATGTAGTACACAAAAAATTGAAAGAGATAATCACAATACAATGGAAACAACAAGTCGACAGAAATTAGACACATATATAACATATGGAAAGAAAGGAAAAGGCATAGTAACATGTGAATAGTGAAGTGAGTCAAAATGCGTGAGATAAATACAAAGTATAAAAATATGAGACAATAATAATAATAATAATAATAATAATAATAATAATAATAATAATAATAATAATAATAATACAGTGAAGTATAAAGCATACGAAAAACACTATTTTTAGGTACACACACAAAAAATGCAAAATTATGGTAAGTACACGAATTCTCAAATAATGGACAATATAAGGAAAAATTATACAACATTTCAGATTATTTCGTGAATCGGTATTCTAATCCGGAAGAGGTTGAAACATAAAATGTTGGATTTTATCAAGTGCAAAACCTCATTTCGCGAATCCGAGTTTTGCGTAAACTACGTATCTCCACTTATGAAAGTTGATGTTTTACTTTACACAGTTTTAGTGCAGGAGTTTGTTACCGGTACCTATGTGTAGTTTTTATATGACCGTACCGGAATTTACCGTTCGCGTCACTGTAGATAGCTTAGTTACAGTTTTTTTCAACTGCAGGAAATATTCTGCGTCGAAATGCAACGTAGATGAGAAGTGGTCAAAGTATTTTTGTGCGAGATCGTGCGTATTTGCTTGGTTTCCACGCAAAACCAATCCGCGGAAAGTATAAAATTCCACATTCAGTATGCCCAACCTAACACACGTAACAATTTCTCTCTTCTTACCGCTTAAGTGACATATTGATTTTACTGCTTTAGACTTTTAACATATAATTTTTAGAGACGTTCAATATAGTAATAATTATAAATTGGAAACTTACCACTGCAATTTCACCTAAATTGAACTGTTAATTTTATTGTTTTTAAATATTTGCAAAAATTAAGTAAACTCTAAATCATTACATAACCTTACCGTTTGTTTTAAGTTCGCATTTATAGACTGGGGGGGAAAAAGACAGACGTATATCACGGCCTGCTGGAGTATAGTAAACACAGAAAACATTTTAAAGCAACAATGTTGAAGATAGATATTTTTGTTTTGCAAATTTGCCGTCATTGAACAGAAACCAAGATGGAGATTTCATTGCAACTAATTATAAATTCCTCTTTCAGGTATGTAATAAACGATCTTCGCACAAAATAATGTACGATACACGAGCGGTATGTTTTCTTTCAATTCTCGGAAATTAAAAAAGCTCAACTACGTTTCGCTTTTTCAAACTTTTCCTCGAACATGAAAACTTCAACATACCGCTCTTGTAACGCATATTACTATTGCCTACAGCCTTATACCATGGGGAGAGTTGCTTTACATGCCGCTTGATTTTCCTTCCGAAGGAAGACATACTAAGAATTTGATCTCTCTTTAAAGTCTATCGTCCTCAATCAGATTTGAACCAGTGAATGCAGGTTTCAATGCCCAGTATCCTAAACGCTAGGCCATCAATGACGACAGGTTCTTTGGTCCCTGGAAAACCTGAAAATCCGGGTTCAAATCCCGGTGCCGGAGGGAATTTTTCTCTGTTCCATCACTCTTTCATCATATCTTTGATCCCTTTCAACAAAAACACAGAGGTGAGCTGAGTTTTGGTTACTCTACGTCAGTGGTCGTCAGCACTCGCTGAAATGGTTCGAGTGCATGGAGGTAAGGAACTCTGCTCCGTCGAGCACAAAGGATAAAGAGACAGCATACCCGCCAGCAGCGACGATTGCACGCTAGGGCTGTGTCTTGTCCGCGGGTAACAGACGCTAGCCCGAGCGTGCAGTGTTTTGAAGACCGCCGATCTACGTCTACAGCAGCGGTGATCAAAGCGGGTGTCGTGATTACATCGTGTAATCACTGATATTCAAATGGGTACGATTAGTTTCCTGTGTGTTTCATTCACGTACTGAAGGCAAGCAGTGGCGGTATCACGTCGCTCTACAGACTCTGTCTCTACAAGCAGTAAGAGGTGGTTTCGTAAAGAATGAGAAGGGCAACTTTTTTGTTGTTCTGTCGGACAAAATGTAATATGTTTACTTTGCTCAACGGTCCAATTAGGAGTATATAGAAACATTAATTGCCACTAAGTATGTGTTTCTTCTGTACGTGCATGAATATTGATATTTTTAGATCTTCTCCCTAGAAGGATAAAATTATTAGGTTTTATCTCAATTTTAATCTTCTTAATCTTTAGATGAGGATAACTATTTATTAGTTATTCATTTAATAATAATATTGTAGAAAAACTGGTTCAATATTATGTGCCAACGAACTGTTAAACGTCAGGAACTGACATGTCTTAAATCATAGCCAGGAAGAGAAAGATCAGATAAATAAATGTAAGGAAGTCAGTTACCAAATGAGGTTTCAAATATCTCGTGCTCCAAAGCCTTTTCATAGAACAGAATTTCTCAAAAGAGTAATGATTAAAATAGCTTAAATAACTTGTCCATAAGAAGTTTTTAATTTTGAAAAACTACGAATTTCTTGACCAAGTATCGAGAGAAGAATTTAGAAAATTCCTGAATATATTCAAGAGGAAGTTTAAAAAAGAAGCAAGAAAAAATGTATATTATTCACTGGTTCTTGATGACAGCAGTGACATTACTGATACAGCAAAGGTTGAGATTTTTATCCGCGGGATTGATCAAGATCATGGGTGGGCAACTCGTGCTCTCGAAGTGTGCAGGTAGAACGGACTCTGTACTGTAGTGTCTGTAAACAAGTTTGATCGCGTCTGCAGTAAGTGGCGGCTCATTTTTGTGAAAAACAATATAATCCCCAGATCATTTCCCTTTGATGATGAGCCGAAAGAGAAAGATTTTTTATTAAGAAGGGAGGTAAAGCTTGTATTATGTTCTATTAAGGGGATACTACTGTGAGTTTTAAAACATTTACAATTTTCATCCAAAATTTATGAACTTTAAATTACATAAACATACCTACAATACTATCATCTGTACAAAATTTTGTGCCATTAGGGCTAATAGTTTTGAAATGAAATTTTTAAAAATATATTTTATATTGACGTCACTAAAAAGGCTCGTTGCGTCACAATTTTTACAATGTTTAATTCAGATTAGCTCAAAAGCTTGAAAATAGTCATGGGAACATAAATTAATTAACTCTTTGTGCTCCGTTTAAATGGAGAGCCACAATAAATTTTTAAATCGATTTTCTTAATTTTTCACCATTATTTCACCATAGTGTCCCCTTAACTTTCTTACGCATGCAATTTTATGTTACAAATAAACACAGTGAAGATTTTAGTAAAGAAATACAGTCTAGATCTGCTTTAGAATAGCTAAAGGTAAAAATGGGATATCAACAATGTGAGACTGATATCAAATATCGTTAGCACGTTGTGCGTGCGAGTTTCAGAATTGCACAACATATGATCGACTAGCTAATAGCATTTATGGATAAATTTGAAATGTGGCAACATCATGTAGAACATAGACAACTTCACTTTCTTTGACTATAAACTATCTTGAATATTGATAAGAAAATCTTCTTATCAAATACAGGACCCTATTTCAAGACCTCAGCAGAATTCACTGGTAAGTTTGGGGAAACAGTGACAATATTGACAAGGAATCGAGATTTCTCTGAAATTCTTTTGGCTTACAGCCGATAGAAGATCCTGAAAGTTTATAGCTTGAATTGATAAATCTACAGAATCCAGCGAAATCAGGAATCGAACAGTTCGCAATGCTGCCTAAGTCAGAATTTTCAAATATACTCTTTGCTTCCATATATAGGCCTATTGTATGTGCTTGAGTCAGATTTTAATACAAGAAAGAAGTGCAAAAGGTCTCAATGTACAGAAAGAGCTTAGAAGTAAGATTATTTCATCTGCCGTGACATTTAAAAAATACTTCCTTGAATTTGTGTTTGTGAATACAGACTATTACATTTCTGAGAACAGAGGAATACTCTTTAATAAATAAAGACTTGTAAATTCTAGCGTTCTATGTTTGAAATAAGACATATAATAATAAATATTAAGAAATAGTGTAATAATAAATAAGTGTTGCATCTATGTTTGTTGTCTCTTGAAAAGGTGTATTCAGTTTGTGTTTCCAGTACTAAAGTAATTTACAAAGCTAGGAAATAATATAATTTTGTTATGTGTGTTTAAGTACAGTCTGTCTAAAATTACTATAGTTATTGTACCATGTGTCACTCTGAAATTCAAATCATGGAGTAGATATCACGACCACCTGCATGAGCCGCCAGAGCGCACAGTGGCTTTTGCAGCGAAACTACAAACAACTTGTAACTGCTGCGGCTGGCTCCGTCTGTCTTTCTCTCTATCAAGGTTTTTTAGCACTTTGGGATCACGAGTTGCCCATCCATGATCAAGATGTTAGTGCAGAAACCACCACTGGTTGTAGTTTTCATGCCAGTTCGAGTTTTGGTCACCGCTGGTCTACAGTCAGGACGAGCCGTATGAACTGACAGTGGTCAGCGCAATATTCTGTACAGACGAGGCTTCGTGTTGGTACACAAACGCGTCGCAAGGCGCTCATCGCCACTTGACTAGCGCTGTATTATTAAAGCAGTGGGACGCTACATTTTTAAACCGCGTCCCCTTTCCTACTCCGCTGTGATATTTCCTAATTTTCAGAATAAGAGTCCGTGCTCTCTTTCCGCATCCTTTTCTATTATTCCTTACAACTAACCAGAAATAGCCGTTACAAAGCGGAACAAAGTCAGATAGTAAAACTCCTGCTGTCTCTAAACTTAGATTTATGATTATATATTTTTTAAATTCTTTATTCAACGACGCTATATCAACTACTAGATTGTTTAGCATTGACTATTACACTTTTACTACGTCACACTACTTTTGACCAATAAAATGATACAAAAGGACATCTTTCAACCAATCATGGCTGCTTATCGCACAATTTTATCGCGTCCATAGCATTTGTTTAATTTTATCGCGTCCCTAGCATTTGTTTATTTTTATCACTACCCTAGCATTTGTTTCTTTGTTTGCCAACAATTCAAACTGCACTGGTTTGGACGTCAAAAAACAGAACATTACAAACTACTCCAGTCGATGCACAGCATTTTTAAATATGACTCACATTGGCATTCAAGAACAAGAATTAATAAAGATCACTGGTCGTAGCTATGCATCTTCCCTGAAATCCTATTTACAAATAAATGAAGAGCAGCATTCGGAAATCCTGAATAATTTGAGGGATACACCATGTATATCAACGAGTTCACTTCTCTTACGCACACGTCCAATATAACATCAACTGAACCACCAACCACTAAAACATTCAAATTTGAAAATTTTACCTACTTTCAATAATTGTTTCCTTTAAAATTATTCATGTTTATTTTTTATTTCATCATCGTTAGTTAAATATTTCTTGTTTATTTCATCATCCCTAATTAAAACTTTTCTAACACTCGTTTATATTATTTAGGTTATGTTATAGCTTCTGATATATGATATTATGAACAGTCACGTATCAGAGATTGTTCAATACTAAGATTTATTGAAAATCATCTGTCAAGTGACGTTGATTACTGGGATCGGTATAATTGAAGTGGAATTCAACTGTTTTAATAAAAATGAAACTGAATCAACAAAGCCTTCTTGACCAGTAACCGTCCACAGGGTTCAATGAAGATTCCATAGTTGGCACAACTGATAACAAAACAGATATTCGTAACACACTACTGTCATCTACTAGAGTAATATTTATAATGTTGAGATAGTACAAATTTGAAGACAGTTTTGTATTTTCGTAAGTCAATTAATATTTTATTGTATTGGAGTACTTCGTTACTTCTAATCTTTATATACTTTCTTCTAATCGTGTAATAGTCAATTAAATTCCACTCGAGTTTTGATTTTCTCTAGATAAATCAAAACCTCTAGTGAGATTACTGTTGATAAAACTTGTGGTAGCGAGATGGTATTTAGCGAGTTGAAGCCGTGAATTCGCTATAGATTACCTGATATTTGCATTGCAGGTGGATAAAACCAAGGAAAATAACCTAACCAGATAAAATTATCCCAAGCGGGAATCGAATCACGATCGAAAGCAGCTCCGGATCAGCAGGCAAACGCAACTGCCGACTGAAATACATCGGTGACAATAATTTGTGTTCCCGTATGCAGAAACTGTGATATAATTTTATTTATTAGCCATTTATTTTTGTTTTATTCTGAGACTGTAACACGACAGGACATTCCAGGAGGCCACCCGGTGTGGCTCAGTCGGTGAAGTCGCTTGCCTGCCGGTCTGAAGTTGCACTCGGGCGCGGGTTCGATCCCCGCTTGGGATGATTACCTGATTGGGTTTTTTTCCGAGGTTTTCCCCAACTGTAAGGTGAACGCCAGGTAATCTATGGCGAATATTCGGCCTCATCTCGCCAAATACCATCTCGCTATCACCAATCTCATCGATATCTTTGCTGTTCTCTTTGCAAATTAAAATAGCAATCAGATTGTCACACAACAATAATTTTCTTTATTTTGATAAAGAATTGTTTGGCTTCTGCTAAACGAAGTTCAAGCAAATTCAAAAGAGAAACATCAGCAGTTAGATTTGAACTTAGCAGGACGAAATTATCTTGGATTAATGTTTAGCCTGTATGATTCCTCTAGATTCAAAATCCCCTAAAGACCATTTTGTTTACAATTGATTATGTCCATATATTGCTTGCTAAGAATTAATTTGAATGATTTATATAGTTTGTATTAAAAAAGTCACTAAATTTAAAGCAAAAGGTTTGTTAAAAGTCACTGTTAGGTTGAAAATTCCCTCTATTTTCCACCAGTTACTGTTAAAATTCTTCAGTTTGTGAAAGTGGATATAGGGGATTTTGAATCTACAGGATTCATATAACCAAAAACACGATTAATTTCGCTGTCTGATCTCATATCAATTATTTATACAATTGATTCTAAATGTATTCAATGTGACTTCCAATTGAAGACTTCCCCAGAAACAGGATGTAACAAGTTACTGAAATATGTGACATAGGTGGTAGTAGTAATATGCGTTACAAGAGCGGTATGTTGACGTTTTCATTTCGAGGAAAAGATTGAAAGAGCGAAACGTAGTTGAGCTTTTTTAATTTCCGAGAACATGAAAACAAACATACCGCTCGTGTATCGTACATTATTTTGTGCGAAGATCGTTTATTACATACCTGAAAGACGAATTTCTAATTAGTTGCAATGAAATCTCCATCTTGGTTTCTGTTTAATGACGGCAACTTCGGAAAACCAAAATATCTTTCTTCAACATTGTTGCTATAAAATGTTTTCTGTGTTTACTATACTCCAGCAGGCCGTGATATACGTCTGTCTTTTTTTTCCCCCAGTCTATAAATGCGAACTTAAAACAAACGGTAAGGTTATGTAATGATTTATTTTTCGTTTTAATATTTTAACAATATTATTTATATAACATATTGCAGTAATAACATCGGCATCTGGAATCTTGTTGATTTTTTCACGGCTTCCTTAATGTTACTTGTATCAGGAAGGCAATAAGTTTCGTGGATTAATAGACTTTACTTAATTTTTGCAAATATTTAAAAACAATAATTAACATTGCAATTTAGGTGAAATTGCAGTGGTAAGTTTCCAATTTATAATTATTACTATGTTAAACGTCTCTAAAAATAATATGTTAAAAACCTAAAGCAGTAAAATGAATGTCGCGCTTAAGCGGTAAGAAGAGGGAAATTGTTATGTGTGTTACGTTGGGAATACTGAATGTGGTATTTCACACTTACCGCGTATTGGTTCTGTGCGGAAAACAAGCAAATACGCACGATCTCGCACAAACGTAATTTAGAGGCATTCATTTATAATAATAAGTTATTGCATTCAATAGCTGAATAAACTTGCATTCTCGTTTACTCAAATGTTTCTGCTAGTAAATACAGGCATTATGAAATATGCCTCTGAAATTACTGGTATTTTCCTTTCTTCTGAAACATGAATTATAGTTTTTTGTTACCACCTTATACGGGCAGGTCTTGAATTATTAAAAGAATCAGTTGAATAAACTGAAAAATATGGAAATTAGGAAATGCCTCTACTCCATATTGAATCTTTCGTACACTACTTTTAACACTCCAATTGATTAAATATGGATCTTACTCATGCCAATAATGTAAGTATGTGCGGCTTACAGCTCCTTCGGTGCTACTTGACACCATCCTCAGAGCCTTCTTTGTCTCGGCGTGATCTCGACTTCGCCAACCTGTTGTGTGGGTGCGTTCGTGTGATGAAGAGTTGAGTCAAATAGTGTGTGTGTTCTTAAATTGATCTGTGTGTTGAGAATTTGATTAAACTAACACTAAAACACACCCTAATCAAATTATCAACACACAGATCAATTTCAGAACACACACACTCTTTGACTCAACACTTCATCATACGAAAGCACCCACACAACAGGCAGCGATGTCGAGATGACGCCGAGACACAGAAGGCTCTGAGGATGGTGTCAAGTAGCACCGAAACAGCTGTAAGCCGCACATGCTTACATAATTAACACGAGTAAGATCGCCATTTAATCAACTATTTAAATGCCTTTTGTGCGAGATCTTGCGTATTTCCTTGGTTTCCGCACAAAACCAATCCGCGGAAAATGTAAAATTCCACATTCAGTATTTCCAACCTAACACATAACAATTTCCCTCTTCTTACCGCTTAAGTGACATATTGATTTTACTGCTTTAGGCTTTTAACATATTATTTTTAGAGACGTTCAATATGGTAGGCCTAATAATTATAAATTGGAAACTTACCACTGCAATTTCACCTAAATTGCACTGTTAATTATTGTTTTTAAATATTTTAAAAAATTAAGTAAACTCTACAACTCCACTAAAGTTACTGCATTCGTGATGCAAGTAACATTAAGGAAGCCGTGAAAAAATCAACAGGATTCCAGATGCCGATGTTATTACTGCAATATGTTATATAAATAATATTGTTAAAATATTAAAATGAAAAATAAATCATTACATAACCTTACCGTTTGTTTTAAGTTCGCATTTATAGACTGGGGGGGAAAAAAAGACAGACGTATATCACGGCCTGCTGGAGTATAGTAAACACAGAAAACATTTTAAAGCAACAATGTTGAAGATAGATATTTTTGTTTTGCAAATTTGCCGTCATTGAACAGAAACCAAGATGGAGATTTCATTGCAACTAATTAGAAATTCGTCTTTCAGGTATGTAATAAACGATCTTCGCACAAAATAATGTACGATACACGAGCGGCATGTTTTCTTTCAATTCTCGGAAATTAAAAAAGCTCAACTACGTTTCGCTTTTTTAAACTTTTCCTCGAACATGAAAACTTCAACATACCGCTCTTGTAACGCATATTACTATAGTGTTACTTTTTACGTACATGCATTCTTAACATAGAGCGGAGATAATAAATGGTAATATGAAAATTGACAAGAAAGAGGATGCTACTCCGATATGTGGGGAGCAGAAGCGAGAAGGACGCTTAAGAAAATTAGCAAGGGTAATGTTTCTGTAAACTACAAATTCTACCAGGAACGGATTTGTGTCACGTTCTCCTGCTTGCAATGCTGGAACATTTTGTATTCGGCCCACGAGTCTCGACTCCTGCTAGGCCTACATGTTTAACCATTGCGAACGAAAGCATGAAGTGCAGGATATACCTGTGGCACAAAAACAACTTAAATTTATACCTGTAAATGTATGTCGCTTCTTGCAGTGGGATATGTGAACTGGGAAGTAGAAAAAGCTTTTCTCTCGTGTCTTGCACAAAGAAACTACACAACAGACGCTCTCTCGAAGGGTATACAAAGATTCAGAAAGTTACACTCACCCTTGCACGTGGCTTTCTTGGTCCAAAGCTGATTTGATTTCCGCCCTCGGAATCAAGAATTCTGAAAAATAAAAGAGAAAGTCCATTTATTCATTTTTGGCAGCAGCCGAGATATTTTTTTTTTTATTTTATTTGAATTCGCTACCGTGCCTGGAGATGAATGTTTTCTCCGCATCTCTCTTCTTTTGTCAGTTTCCATAGAAACAAGTTGGATTTCACTCAAAGGCTATTTATAATGAAACATGATTCTTCCGAGAAAGTTCCCGCTATGTTATAAGCCCCATAAGCAGAAAGAATTACAGCAGCAATTTCAATGTGAAATTTACGCCCAATGAATCGTAGCCAAGTGGTCTAGCGGCTTCTCACTAAAAGGAACAGAATTTCAATTCCTAGGAGATTTTGCCAGATTTATGGTCAATAAACGCGAATATTTTGTTCTTGTTAGTTCGTCATTTACCATCACCGTTATATTATTATTATTATTATTATTATTATTATTATTATTATTATTATTATTATTGTTGTTGTTGTTGTTTAATTAACATTCCGAAAGCAGGTTGGAACTTTATAAGTGACAACAGTGAGGCATCGCTCATGAGGAAACTAAGCCAGAAGATAATGGGTTAAGGTGCCCAGTTTGTTTCCCCTCCATTACATACATTGCTGACTAGTAACATTATTATTATTATTATTATTATTATTATTATTATTATTATTTATGGTCTATCAACATCACAAAGCGCGAAAACAGAAGTTACAGCATAGGTATAATCACTTAAAGGAGGATAGAAATGACAATGGAAGCTTCCAATACAAAAAGGAGCATCTTCTGCGGACCTCTGAAGAAAGGAACTACGGAAGAGATTAGTGAAGTTCTTTGTGTGGAGTGTGGCATTGCATGGAACAGAAACGTGGACATTACCACGAAATGAAGGGAAACGAATAGAAGCATTTGAAATGTGGATATGGAAAAGAATGGAGCGTGTGAAGTGGACAGACATAATATGAAATACAGTTGTGTTGGAAAGAGTGGGCGAAGAAAGAATAATACTGAAACTGATCAGAAAGAGAAAAAGAAATTGGTTGGGTCACTGGCTGGGAAATAACTGCCTACTAAAGGATGCACTGGAAGGAATTGTGAATGGGAGAAGAGTTCGAAGCAGAAGAAGATATCAGATGGTAGACGACATTAAGATAATCTGTGGATTATATGCGGAGACTAAGAGGAAGACAGAAAATAGAAAAGATTGGAGAATATTGGGTTTGCAGTAAAAGATCTGCCCAAGGGCAGAGCTTACGTTGTGTGTGTATTCAAAACTTATTATATTGAATAAAATATATTCCACCAAATAAATAAGTAAACAAATAAATAAATACATAAATATTTGATGAATAAATAAACAAATTAATGAACGAACGAACAAACAACCAAACGAGTGAACGAGAGAGCAAACAAGCAAGCAAGCAAGCAAAAAATCAAGTAAATAAAACAGATAACTTTCCCCTTAAATAGGCTAATTCCTAAAATGTAGCCTAACAGTTTTTGTCCACTCACAATTAATTTTTCTTCTGATGTAAACAAAAATGAATATATTATTTTCATTTTACGTACTTGTAATTCCTATAATGAATTAATTTTCCTTCTCAAAACCTACTTTTTCTCTAGGAATTACTGAAGAAATATGACATTTAATCTAGTTTACAATATTTGAACAACATGGATTGAAAAGGTAAATTCAAGCGATGTATGCAATGAAAGGAAAAAGAAACTGGCTACCCTGCCCCATTCTGTTCTGACTTAGTAGCCTCATAAGTGATGCATTATTGGTGTCACTTATGACTGTGAGATTCCAACATGTCTTTTGTACAGTCGACTAAACGATAATGATAATACGTTAAAAACCTGATAACTTAACAACTTTTAATAATGTGTTCTGTTAAACTATTGAAACTTATGAGTAGGTTAGGTACCGGTACGAGTACCTACTATACCTTTGAGATTAGTTCCGGAGTGGTTTTTTTCTTCCTCCTTCGTCTGACTTCACCTACTTTGATATCGACTTGCAAACCAATACTGTGTAGGAGAGAATATGTTCTGGGACCAATACTAGACATGTTAACAATACGGTATGGCATAGGGCAGGGATGGGATGCTTACTAGTAATTCCGAACGCGAGCTTTCCTAAGCTCTCTCCTTACAAGCGACGCACTTTTCTACCTGAGACACATTGCTAACAGCGTATTCCGAATCTCACCGGACCGGTGGACAGCAATGACGTCACGCTGCAGGGAAGTAGGAACAAAACTGCTGGAAGGTTCGATGACTATCATGGCAGCTGTACAAGTTGTTGTCTGTGCTATGCTAGCAAGATTTTATGAAATTTCCGTACTGTCATCTCGTTGAAAGAAAAGAGAGCATACACAATTTATTTCTTGAACCAGTAGTAATAACTGGTCCGTTGACATGTTCGCTCATAAGCCATTAACATATTGTTTCTATGTGCTCATTACAAACAATACAGCGGAACCAAAGCAGAACACACCGCCATGACGCAACAGTGCACGATGTCATTCGTCTGCAAATTCCCGCCCTATACAAGAATCAATCAGATTCACCGATGGAGACTGCCTTCACTTTTGCAAGCTGATGGAACCAGTGCGACACCGGTGGTGCATCAGTGACGTCATCGTTGAAATTCGGAACATCATGATGCCATCAGATTGCTCAGCGCTGAGATTCGGAATACGCTCTAACCTAATTCAATTTTCATTACTATTACGTGTAGGCTCTCTTTTCCAATAGTTGGTCTAAAAATATCCTCCCGTCCTACTTTAGCGTTGAAATCCCCCAATAAAATTTTCGTTTGATATGTAGATAACTGATCAAAAGTATGGTCCAATTCCTTATAGAAGCTATCCTTTATATGGTCGTCTTTCTCTTCTGTAGGGGCGTGAGCATTTATAAATATAATATTTCACCATCTACCCTTAAATACGATAACCTGTCACTGATAAATAAGATCTTTTTTTACTGCTGATTTATTTTTTTATGAACAAAGAATCCTGTTTCTAATTGGTGATTATTGTTTCCTTCCCCATAATACAACAAGTAATCTCCTATTTGTGATATGCCATTCCCATCTAACCTAACCTCTTGTACCCCCACAAAGTCTATTATATATCCTCCCGTCCTACTTTAGCGTTGAAATCCACCAATAAAATTTTCATGTGATATCTAGATAACTGATCAAAAGTATGTTCCAGTTCCTCATAGAAGCTATCCTTTATATGGTCGTCTTTCTCTTCTGTAGGGGCGTGAGCATTTATAACTATAATATTTCACCATCTACTCTTAAATACGATAACCTGTCACTGATAAATTCGATCTTTTTTACTGCTGATTTATTTTTTTTATGAACAAAGAATCCTGTTTCTAATTGGTGATTATTGTTTCCTTAGCCATAATACAACAAGTAATCTCCTATTTGTGATATGCCATTCCCATCTAACCTAAGCTCTTGTACTCCCACGAAGTCTATTCTATATCTAGCTAGTACGTTTGCTACTAATGTTACCCCTCCTGTTCTTAGATATAGCAGTAGGAGGGGCTGTACAGTACATACAACGTTGCAGACCATGTCAGACTGCAAGCGAATTTACAATAAAGATTTGAATGAGTAGCAGAAGGTTCACTTTTTATTTATTGAACATGGTGTTGAACTGCAATGTTTAATATGTAAATAACATATTATTTTTAAAAATAAAAAGAAACAATGTCACCGTCACACGAAAGACAGTGAGTGGTTTCTACAGGGGCATCATTTTATTTTTACTTCAATTTATATTGTACTTGAGTTTTTTAAAGTACTTCACTCCCACCCCTTCTACTAATGAAATCAACCGTCCTCCACACAGATCCAAGACCTCACATACAGTCATAGTAGCCTTACGGTCATAGTAAACAGTACGTTCCAAAAATATGTTCGCGTTTTCCAGTGAAGAAAGAGCTTTCAGTATTGAATAATTTTCGCACAGATACTGTCGTTCATTTGCCTACGTCATATCCCGGCTTCCCCCACCAGCTTTTATTCGCCAGCTAGTGGCTGGGCTGTCTTAGCTCATTTCTGAGAACATTAATTTCTGTTAGGAACTGGACGTCTACGTAATATTATACAACTGTTTAAAATATCTTAAATAAAAGGGCCTCGTTAAGTAATTAACTGTCACGTGATTTCCTCCCTTTCTACGACCATACGACATAACCACTTGGACGGACAGTAGATAGTATGTCTGAGTAATTTTATCTTTTCGGATCGGGCAGAAGTGAAGATTGAATTTACAGTACGTAAGGTACTCTTTTATAGAGTAGGTACAGAATTATTTCAACATGAGTTACTAGTACGAAGAACGAAACTGGTATTTGGGATTAGGTACAATAGTCTATAATGCGATAATATGCACATTAGAACTGAAGCCTGTATCGAAATAAACGGCCACCATTTTCAAAAATGTGTTTACATATCCATATTATAATTATTATTCCCGATTTCCCCCACCTGCTTCTGCTCGCCCCTCTGTAAAAGCTGGGCTGTCTTGGCTCTTTTCTGAAAACATTAATTTCTCTTAGGAATTGGGCGTTTACGTAATATTATACAGCTGTTTAATTTAACTTAAATAAAAGGGCCTCGTTAAGTAATTAACTGTCACGTGATTTCCTCCCTTTCTACAATCCTGCGGCATAACCACTTGGACGGACAGTAGAAGCATGTCTGAGTAATTTTATATTTTCGTGTCGGGCAGAAGTGAAGATTGAATTAACAGTACGTAGAGTAGGTATAGAATTATTTCAACATGAGTTACTAGTACGAAGGACGAAACTGGCAATTGGAATTAGATGCATTAGTCTATAGTGCGATAATATGCACAAACGAACTGAAGCCTGTAACGAAATGAACGGCCACCATTTTCAAAATTGTGTTTAAATATTTATATTATGATTATTTTTCAATTTAACTTCTTTCTCTACATTGTACGCTAATGTGCTGTAGACAGTATAATATACACCGCATAATGAATACGTTCGCATGGATAACTCACTTCGTGGGTAAAAACACTTATTCTTAATACAGTACTGTACTTTCATTAAAGAAAAACCTAATGAAAATTATCGAACTCAAAATCGCGATATTTCCTAGTTTACGTAAATGGATGAACTACTTTTCTTCCATCCTATACCTAGTAGAGTGATTTGTGTTTTACGCCAGTATCATCGAACTCCAGTCTTGGAGGGGGGAGCAAGCGGTGTTTCCGGTTCTCTAAAGGTATAGACAGGTTAATATTAAAAATGTTAGTAAAAATAAAATGATGTCCCTGTATATTACGCCAGTATCATCGAACTCAAGTCGTGGAAGGGGGTAACAAACGGCGTTGATCCAGAGGTATAGGCAAGTTAATATTAAAAATGTTAGTAAAAATAAAATTATGTCCCTGTATAACTGCGAGATGGGATGTCTGCGTACCTCGCACCTCACAACTCTCATGCGTCGGTTCAGAAAAACCAAGGCTTTACTCCGACCCCCTCTGTGCAAAGCTGTCCGTCATCAGCTGAACTACTACTGCACAATGAACGTCCTTGAAGTTACAGCACTGTTTCACGTAGCCCGTTGCTAAAAGTTTCAATGGATCATTTTCATGCATAGGAACATTACAAAGTTAAGGAAGGGAAGCAATATAAAGCATCAGGATCGACTTGCGTAACAAAGTAGCTACTTTGTTGAATAAATTTTGTTAAATATTACATGTACGAAGTAACGAAACATCTTCCACAAAGTATACACTAGCTAACAAGTTCGGTAATTGTGCGAAATCTCTCTCTTTTTTCGACGTAGTGCATCTTCCCAAGCTCGTGCATAATGGATTTGAAAGGAGTTGATAAAGTCTTTACACCAGATACTCAGTTCGCATGAATATTTGATGCGAGAGATGTGAACACTTGTAGACCGACATTATTCAAAGAGTTCTGGAACGTTCAGACCGCCGTGCCGCGAGGATAAGTAGTTCCCTCTACTGGGAGATTCAATAAAGACAGAAAGGGGGGGATAATGTTATATACCTCTTTCCTATCTCAGCCATTACACATACAAATATTGGTACAGGTTGGCTCTAGGTTTCATGGGTTATTAATACCTTTAAAATGGATGGACGTCTTCCTGCTCTACAGTAAAAGGTGGTCTCAAGTCCGGCTAGTTAGAGATAAAAGTTTCAGCACATATTGAATTAGATAGACACAATCGAGGCAGAATTAAAAATGAGAGTATTCTCCAGCTTTTACTTTAATTTTTCACGAAGTTAAAGGGAGAATACTGCGATGCGATAGAAATTGATTTCGGGACTACTATACGAATGCACATAATTCAGCATTCTTGAAGACTGAAGTGGAGTTTAGCATGCGGTTTGCCTGTATAAAGGGGTTTCTTCTAATTACTTTTACTATTCTGTATCTTTGAGTAAATTCACCCGGTAATTATAAAAAAAATATATAACCAATAAAAATACCAATGACTTCATTTTATAACTAAAGTAATCAATTCAGAGAACGTCAGGATGTAGACCTTCGGCTCTCCCCTCCTACCAATAATGCATCACAATGTCAATACGGCGGTTGTTGTCGTCTGCAATAAAACGAAATTTTTTGTTGATTTTCGAGTTCGTTATTTATTTTTTTCTGGTTATTATATGCTCATACAGAGACATTATTTCATTTTTACTAACATTTTTAATATTAACTTGCCTATACCTCTGGATCAACGCCGTTTGATACCTCCTTCCACGACTGGAGTTCGATGATACTGGCGTAAAATACAAACATATCACTTTACTGGATATAGGAGGGAAGAAAAGTAGTTCATCCATTTACGTAAACTAGGAATTATCGCGATTTTGAGTGTGATAATTTTCATCAGGTTTTTCTTTAATCAAAATACAGTACTATATTAACAATGAGTGTTTTTACTCATGAACTGAGCTATCCATTCGGACATATTCATTATGCAGTGTATATTATACTGTCTACAGCTCATTAGCGTACAATTTAAAGAATGAATATATATTATTTTAATGTACCGAAGTACATATGATTTTCCATGCAGATATTCTGCGTCATCATACGATGAAAGAGTAATGGAACAGAGAAAAATTCTCTCCGGCGCCGGGATTTGAACCTGGGTTTTCAGCTCTACGTGCTGACGCTTTATCCACTAAGAATAAAGATAAAAATAATCTAAAAACAGGAGCAAAATAATAACATAAATAATTAGCTAAAAAAGGAAATGTCTGCTCCCTAGTAAAAAGCTTAATTGCATCTCTAAAAGGCTGCAAAATACCAATAAAACCAACCTTATTGGGTCCTTTACGATTCCACCGGATTCCACCCCGGCGTCGGAAGAATCGTCTCAGTTTTAAGTTCCAAATTTTGGGTTCCCTCTAGTGGCCGCCCTCTGCACTACGTCATAGATATCTATGAACCTAGGACCGAAGTCCACACGTGTGCTGAGGTGCACTCGTAATGAGTGACTAGTTGACCGGGATCCGACGGAATGAGCGCCGTCTTAAATCACGAAGTGATTTACGCATATCATATATATTATTAAAATGTACCGAAGTAGATATGAATTTCCATGCAGATATTCTGCATATACTGTCTACAGCACATTAGCGTACAATTTAAAGAATGAATATATATTATTTTAATGTACCGAAGTACATATGATTTTCCATGCAGATATTCTGCGTCATCATACGATGAAAAAGTAATGGAACGGAGAAAAATTCTCTCTGGCGCCAGGATTTGAACCGGGTTTTCAGCTCTACGTGCCAACTAGTCACTCATTACGAGTGCACCTCAGCACATGTGTGGACTTCGGTCCTAGGTTCATAGATATCTATGACGTAGTGCAGAGGGCGGCCACTAGAGGGAACCCAAAAGTTGGAACTTAAAACTAAGACGATTCTTCCGACGCCGGGGTGGAATCCGGTGTGGCTTAGTGGATAAAGCGTCAGCACGTAGAGCTGAAAACCCGGATTCAAATCCCGGCGCCGGAGAGAATTTTTCTCCGTTCCATTACTCTTTCATCGAATAAAGAATGAAGTTAAATTGAAAAATAATCATAATATGGATATTCAAGCACATTTTTTAAAATGGTGGCCGTTCATTTCGATACAGGCTTCAGTTCTAATGTGCATATTATCGCACTATAGACTATTGTATCTAATCCCAATTACCAGTTTCGTCCTTCGTACTAGTAACTCATGTTGAAATAATTCTGTACCTACTCTATAAAAGAGATTTTACGTACTGTACATTTAATCTTCACTTCTGCCAGATCCGAAAAGATAAAATTATTCAGACATGCTATCTACTGTCCGACCAAGTGGTTAAGTCGCAGCGTCGTAGAAAGGGAGGAAATCGTGTGACAGTTAATTACTTAACGAGGCCCTTTTATTTAAGTCATTTAAAAAAAAATATGGTTATAATATTACGTAGACGTCCAATTCCTAAGAAATTAATGTTCCACTAGCATTTACAGAGAGGCGAATAGAAGCAGGTGTGGGAAACCGGGGTGCGACGAAGGCAAATGAAAAATGACGCAATATTGAAAGCCCTTTAGTCACTGGAAAACACGAACATATTTTTGGAACCTACTGTTTACTATGACCGTAAGGCTACTATGACTGTATATGCGGTTTTGGATCTGTGTGGAGGACGGTTGAACTTCATTAGTAGAAAGGGTGGGAGTGAAGTACATTAAAAAACTCAGGTACAATAAAAATTGAAGTAAAAATAAAATAATGTCCCTGTGTAAGTTCATTAGTAGAACTTCATTAGTAGAAAGGGTGGGAATGAAGTACATTAAAAAACTCAGGTACAATAAAAATTGAAGTAAAAATAAAATAATGTCCCTGTATAAGTTCATTAGTAGAACTTCATTAGTAGAAAGGGTGGGAGTGAAGTACATTCAAGAACTCAGGTACAATAAAAATTGAAGTAAAAATAAAATGATGTCCCTGTATAAGTTGTGTTAACTCTCGCTAAGTGGTTTTATATTTTATTTTATCACTTGGTATTTATTTTATTACTGTTAATATTTTTGTTTTATTATTATTAATTAATTAATTTGTATTACTATCTTTGTATTATCTCCGTCACGGTTATTCTATTATTATTACTACAGTATTATTTCTATCATTAACATTATTATTGACGTCTGTAAAATTTATGTAGACTCTACTGGACTGTACCCGAGCACGAGCATATGCTCATTTCGGGTATCTATTCATATGTACCATTTTCAAATGTAAATTGTGAATAAATTTGATGTGATTGAAAAAAATTAACAGCCAACGCTGTAGTCATACAGTTTAAAGTGTCATGCCTTAGACAGGTGCTGGTTCGTGTCATTAGGAGGGAAGAGATTTTATCATGAAATTTCAGCCAGTGTCTGGAACCAGTGCCCACTCAGAATCTTGATAAATGTGGGGAGCTATAGTTGGTAGCAAAATCAGATATTGCGAGCTGGGGAGGATCATCGTGCTAACCCAGGCCTGGGCGTTAATACAACAGACTACCCCTTAATTCCCCATTCCACATTCCCCGGCAGAGACAGTTATGAATCGGACCGATACGAGTAGAGCTGAAGGCAGGCATTGGTGAGTGCTAGGCATGCATCATAGCTCCCGGCTCTCGCTGGTCGACTAAAATCCAGCACTCATGCACAGTGCTTTACTATGTGCTCATTTCTAAAGCGGTAAATCGGAAAGAACTAGGGCAGGGGTATCTCCTTTCCTTTTCCCTTCCCCTCCATGCCTAGTATGCCCGAGGCTGTACTAACCACACTTTACATCCGTACTGGTTGGATGATCTTAAGAAGTTGGTAGTAAGCGGTTTTTGTCTCTACGTCTTCTTTTACCTCCAGGAGCGATTTTTATACAGGCCTGCTCCGTAAGTCAGTATTGTATCTCTTTCCGCAAATTTGCCTTTTTCTCGAAACTATATTTTCGATATTCAAAATGCTCCATGCGCATGTAGTTTTCAACAAACTCAATGAAAATACCCGTACGTGTCCATGCATAATATATTATCTGAAATCTTACGTTCAGATATTTTAAGTATCTTTAAATTTGAGAGCTAAAAAATTATCTATAGTAATGTCACAAGAAGTCTGAGATTTGCCGATAAGTCCACGAGCGAAGTGAGTGGATTTATTTGGGAAATCTCAGACTTCGAGTGACATTTATTAGGACTATTTCGTGAATAAAATAAAAATGTAAATAATATATCCATAAAATTCGCTCAAAAAATGTTAATAATTGCGGGCCATATTCATAGACATTCTTAGCGCGGGCTTCCGGTGGATGGTCAGCGAACTAACGTTTTTCGTATTTATAAACTAGTGTTAGCGATATGATATGATATGAATCCTGTACAAGTAATCAGTCGATAGCCGGGGCTAGTTTAGCACGCTCGTAGCGCGGGCTAGCGAAATGTCTATGCATAGCACTCTGTATATTTATAAATACTTAACCTATTCAGACATTGTGAAGTCGAAATAGATCAATAACGATTACTGCAATAAAGAAATTGAATGTTATTCAGTAATGCGAATTGAGAAAAGCGAAATACAGATTTTAAAATGTTAATTACATGTACTGCGCTTTTCTCTTGTTATTATAACAGAAATACGTTTTCATTATCTACTGAAATCAAAATTTAATTTAAACATTTTATAGTATAATTACAAATAACCTGATTAATATATTAATTAAATGAACAATTGTTATGAAGGAGTGTCATTTTCTTTAGATACAATGGACATGGAATTAGAAGATGAAGATGTGGATGGCCATGTATTGTGGGTCCCTATCACCACGGCATGGCGCGTCCTCCAGGTTGCGGATAGAGGAGACGGCCTCCAGATATGGAGGGTAGCTGCGAATATATTGAATAAGCAGTCGTGGACAGCCGATAAGGGGTGGTCCTCCAGCTTGGGGGTTGGGCGAAGGGCTAACAACCCATCACCGTAAAAAACAGCTTGTTACGAATCCCTACAATAAGTTACACAACGCAGAACTGCACGCATTGTATTCTTCACCCGACATAATTAGGAACATTAAATCCAGACGTTTGAGATAGGCAGGGCATGTAGGACGTATGGGCGAATCCAGAAATGCATATAGAGTGTTAGTTGGGAGACCGGAGGGAAAAAGACCTTTAGGGAGGCCGAGACGTAGATGGGAGGATAATATTAAAATGGATTTGAGGGAGGTGGGATATGAAGATAGGGACTGGATTAATCTTGCACAGGATAGGGACCGATGGGGGGCTTATGTGAGGGCGGCAATGAATCTTGGGGTTCCTTAAAAGCCATTTGTAAGTAAGTAAGTAAGTAAGTAAGATGTGGATGGATTCATGCTCATCGATTTACGTTGAAACAGATGGCGATACTGACTAAACAAAAGAACGACCATGCGATAAATTGATAGTGATAAATCGAGCTGCATAAATTATGGCGAGTATGACTGTGATTGGTTAGAATTCAAAATTTCATTACATTTCACTGGCCGAAAATGGAATGACGTCATATAAACGAAATAGTCATGTAAATAAAAAATATGAATCAATAAATGTATGATTCTAGAAGAAATTATTATGCCTAAACCAAACTAGATATCTTGAATTTCGCTATGTTAAAATATTGCCCGTAAATCTGGGTCCATATGGAAAAAATCTCAACTTGCAGTACTTGAATGTAACGCACTCGGGACATTTTGATTATAGGGTATCACTAATCTGCCTGACAATGAAATGTAAACTCTAATATCAATCACTGCTTAGGCCCAATTGTATAAAACTCCCTGACTAAAGATCAACTTCGATAGAAGATCGAAAAGTGAACCGAGTTCAGACACTTCTTCTATTATGTAAAACTTTTCTGCGATCAAATTACCTTGGTTCAAATGCAATCTAAGTTCACATGAAAAGGATTTGGCAACATCGCACAAACAGGTGAAATATGTGATGCGCGGACCATGTTGTACAGGTTTGTTCAGTGTTGCCAATCCAGCGACTTTAACTCTTTTTCAACAACAATTTCTTTTAACTTTTATATTGCTTAAATAGGGATTTAGCGACCATTTTATCCCCCATAGTGACGAAATTTAATCTTTATTTGTTGATAATGAGAAATCTAGCGACTTTACAACTACTTCTTGGCGACTTTCCGTACACTCTGTTGGAGACACTGGTTTGTTTTGTGCAATGTAAATAATGGCGGACAATAAGAAGAAGGTTGACTGTTCTCCAAGTTGTTACCATGTTATGGTGTTTGATACTGCTAAACATAATAAAGCTTTATAAAACGACAATTTTCGTTTAGTAATACAGTTAATTGAAAATTTATGAATGTACCTATCATATCCATTAATAATTAATGGTTGTTATAAACATAATAAACCTTTACTTTTTAACTTTGCTCTAGAGTATGCCATTAGGAAAGTCCAGGATAACATAGAGGGTTTGGAATTGAACGGGTTACATCAGCTGCTTGTCTATGCGGATGACGTGAATATGTTAGGAGAAAATCAATCCACAAACGATTAGGGAAAACACGAAAATTTTACTGGCAGCAAGTAAAGAGATAGGTTTGGAAGTAAATCCTGAAAAGACAAAGTATATGATTATGTCTCGTGACGGGAATATTGTGCGAAATGGCAATATAAAAATTGGAAATTTATCTTTCGAAGAGGTGGAGAAGTTCAAATATCTTGGAGCAACAGTAACAAATATAAATGATACTCGGGAGGAAATTAAACAAAGAATAAATATGGGAAATGCCTGTTATTATTCGGTTGAGAAGCTTTTATCAACCAGTCTGCTGTCAAAAAATCTGAAAGTTAGAATTTATAAAACAATTATATTATCGGTTATTCTTTATGGTTGTGAAACTTGGACTCTCTCGTTGAGAGAGGAACATAGGTTAAGGGTGTTTGAGAATAAGGTGCTTAGGAAAATATTTGGGACTAAGAGGGATGAAGTTACAGGAGAATGGAGAAAGTTACACAACACAGAACTGCACGCATTGTATTCTTCACCTGACATAATTAGGAACATTAAATCCAGACGTTTGAGATGGGCAGGGCATGTAGCACGTATGGGCGAATCCAGAAATGCATATAGAGTGTTCGTTGGGAGGCCGGAGGGAAAAAGACCTCTAGGGAGGCCGAGACGTAGATGGGAAGATAATATAAAAATAGATTTAAGGGACGTGGGATATGATGCTAAAGAATGTATTAATCTTGCTCAGGATAGGGACCGATGGCGGGCTTATGTGAGGGCGGCAATGAACCTCCGGGTTCCTTAAAAGCCAGTAAGTAGGTATAATTATAGGTTATGTTATTTGATACTGCTGAACACGATAGAGCCTTATAAAATATAAGATTGTTTGTGTATTAAGGCAATAAATTGAAAAAAAAAATATAAATGTACTTACCATACCTATTAATATTAATAATAATAATAATAATAATAATAATAATAATAATAATAATAATAATAATAATAATAATAATAATAATAATGGATATTTTACTTGCACAATCTGTCACTCCTATATTTCAAACAAAAAAGAAATAACTGAACTTGGATCATCTAACTTAACCGAAGAAATTTCTTCAGTCAAAGTTGACTTTAGTTTGAGGAAAATTAATCTCAGATTAGACTTTATACAACACAAAATTTCAAGTTCAGCAAGAACAAGGATCAATTTAATTTCTGATCTAAGATTAAATCGTTTATAGAATCGGGCCTTAATGAAGGAACAGAACTGCTGCTGAATGGGAAAGGATGTGTTATTTTCGTGGCTATTAATTTTAAAAGTAACACCTAAAGAATTTAACCGTAGATGTAAGCTTTTTTCTATTTTTGTCATGGACGTGGCGTTTCTGCAGTGGACTGCTTTATGAGGAAAGCTTTGACCTTGTAATTGGCGTCGTTGTTCACGAGGGACTGCAGCCTGTATCAGTAATAACTCAGGCAGTCCTGCTCGTTTTTCTCCCCACAGATCTGCGAGTGTATATGTTCGTTGAAATTACAGGATCCGAGATCTACAACCTGTGTGTGTTCGAAGGGATTTGAAATAAAATGATTACTCGAAGCACGTTCCCGAAAATTGGATTTGTGCGGCGTTTTATTATGATTTAGGTACACACAGAGAAGTAGGCGGTATCTCCGATCCCTCGACGAGATAGCTTTCCTATCGCTCTTGCTGTAATTTCAGCCAAACTTACCTTCGACCAGCGTCGATGTGCCGGTATGTCATTCAAGAGCACCAGGACTTAAAAAATGGATATGATATTAATTTTAGACGTAGGTCTACATGAAGTTGAATGAAGCTTATCATTCTGAACCAGTTCACATTCAGATTTCTTTTATTTCTTAAGTCGAAGGTTACGTAAGTTATTATAGATGGATAGATGAATTTAATGTCATCCAGCGATTTACAGCCATAGACGTCAGAGTATATATATATATATATAATACATGGCTACTACAATATGAATAAATGTAAGAATAAAAATAAATAAATATGCAATCACCAGATAATCACAAAAATAGGTTAAAACTTAAAAAAAAAAGTATAAAATCAGGTTAAAATGTACAGATTTGTACAGATTTGTCAATTACATGAGGTTAAAACAAATAGTATCTAAAACGTAATATTGCTAAAATCATTTACACTGTAGATTGGATTTGCCATAAACAGTTACTATAACTTAAATCTTTCATTCTCCAAAGGGCCCCTTCGCTCAGACAGAATTATGCAAGAACGTAGCTGCGCATAAGCTAGTAAACTCGTAACACAGAGAAATCCATTTATAATTTGAGAGAAGATACAGCGCACTTCGATGCAATAAGTTATCGGCACTTGCGTTACCTTTTCCCGTATAAGCTGAGTCATTTTTACGGCAAGCAGCTCGTGGAGCAATTACTCTCTCTTGTTCTAATGCAATGGTACGGTACAGTATTAGGCAGAGAATTTTTGGCGAATGTTAAATAAAGGCTGGTTAACAATGAACCGGGAACAAAAACGACAATGAGAACGAGAACGGAAATATTGTTAAAATAAATGCATTTAAATGTGAGCATTCACAGTTAACTATTGTGAATGATGACATTTAATAGTACATTATGCAACGAGCCTATAATGATAGTAATTAAGACGCAAGTATGTTTGTTTATGAAACGAGCGCACGCTCGTTTCATAATTTTCATACGAGCGTCTTAATTACCATTATAGGCAAGTTTCATACGACTTTTTATGCTCGACCATATTTCTAACTTGAAATTATTCAGAAATATTCATTTTATTTGTATCTGACATAAGATCGGAAGTGACCTTGTTCATAGCTCGAAATTGTGAGATGTGCGCAGACGCGAAAGTATTGATTTTTTCCGAGGAACAATAATGTCATTGACCTTGATGTAATGCAGAGAATGTATAACCTGGAAATTGATTTAGAATTTAAAAACGAGATGACAAATTGAATTTATTTGAATATTAATTATTATAGTAACAGAACATAACCTTCTGCGACAGTATTGGATTTCCAGCCTCCGTGACGTTTCCCTCATCTTTCGATTGCATATCCGAGAATAATCGAAAACCTGAACTTTAATGAATAGGTGTACTTTAATGACATGCATTAAAGGACTGCTACCAGGTGTATAATTACTACATTTCGGCATGGTCGAGCATAAATACATTTATTTTAACATTATTTCCGTTCTCGTTCCCGTTTACGTTCCCGGTTTATTGTGAACCAGGCTTTAGGGTACGATTCTACATCACTATCACCGAGTTCTAAAATCTCCCGCTATGATTTGTCTTAATAGAAGTAAACACTAAAGGCAACATATGAATGACGAAAAGAGAGAATCAAAGACCAGCAAAAATGAAAAAAAGAGTAATACAGCATCTTAGGTAGAGACACCCAGAGGTTTATGGCAAGGCTAGGGAGAGTTTGATGAGAGATTATCTACGTGAGAGGCCGAGGTCTGTACATGCTAGTCTTGAAGTCTGTGACAGATAGCCCGGAGGTCTGTGACAAGAAGAAACCAGGTCTCTGACAAATAGATAAGAGGTCTGTGAAGCGTAGGCTCTAAGTCTGTGACTCATATACCCGAGGTCTATGACGCATAGTCTTGAAGTCAGAGACTTATAGGCACAAGGCCTGTGACGTGTAGCCTCGAGGTCTGTAACGCATAGCCCAGAGGTCTGTGACGCATAGTCCCAAAGTCAGAGACACGTAGGCACGAGGTCTGTGATGCAAAGTCACGAAGTCTGACGCATAGGCACGAGGTCTTAGACGCATAGCCCCGAAGTCAGAGATACATAGGCACGGGCTCTGTGACGCACAGAGACGAGATTCGTAATACATAGTCTCGAGTTCTGTAAGGCATAGCCCGAGATCTGTGACTCATAGTCCTGAAGTCAGGGACTCATAGGCACGAGGCATGTGACGCGTAGCCTCGAATTTTGTGACGCGTAACCCAGAGGTCTGTAACGCATAGTCCCGAAGTCAAATATACATAGGCACGAGGTCTGTGATGCAAAGCCACGAGGTCTGACGCATAGTCTCGAGGTCTGTGACGCATAGCCCCTAAGTCAGAGACGAATAAGCATGAGATTTTAGACGCATAGTCACGGGGTCTATAACGCATACAGTAGCACCGAAGTCAGGAACACATAGGCACGAGTTCTGTGAAGCACAGCCACGAGATCTGTAACACATAGTCTCGAGGTCTATGACGCATAGCCCCTAAGTCTGAGACGAATAAGCATGAGATTTTAGACGCATAGTCACGGGGTCTATAACGCATACAGTAGCACCGAAGTCAGGAACACATAGGCACGAGTTCTGTGATGCAAAGCCACGAGGCCTGACGCATAGTCTCGAGGTCTGTGATGCAAAGCCACGAGGTCTGACGCATAGTCTCGAGGTCTGTGACGCATAGCCCCTAAGTCAGAGACGAATAAGCATGAGATTTTAGACGCATAGTCACGGGGTCTATAACGCATACAGTAGCACCGAAGTCAGGAACACATAGGCACGAGTTCTGTGAAGCACAGCCACGAGATCTGTAACACATAGTCTCGAGGTCTATGACGCATAGCCCCTAAGTCTGAGACGAATAAGCATGAGATTTTAGACGCATAGTCACGGGGTCTATAACGCATACAGTAGCACCGAAGTCAGGAACACATAGGCACGAGTTCTGTGAAGCACAGCCACGAGATCTGTAACACATAGTCTCGAGGTCTATGACGCATAGCCCCTAAGTCTGAGACGAATAAGCATGAGATTTTAGACGCATAGTCACGGGGTCTATAACGCATACAGTAGCACCGAAGTCAGGAACACATAGGCACGAGTTCTGTGAAGCACAGCCACGAGATCTGTAACACATAGTCTCGAGGTCTATGACGCATAGCCCCTAAGTCTGAGACGAATAAGCATGAGATTTTAGACGCATAGTCACGGGGTCTATAACGCATACAGTAGCACCGAAGTCAGGAACACATAGGCACGAGTTCTATGAAGCACAGCCACGAGATCTGTAACACATAGTCTCGAGGTCTGTGACGCATAGCCCCGAGGTCTGAGACGAATAAGCATGAGATTTTAGACGCATAGTCACGGGGTCTGTAATGCATACAGTAGCACCGAAGTCAGGAACACATAGGCACGAGTTCTGTGAAGCACAGCCACGAGATCTGTAACACATAGTCTCGAGGTCTTTGACGCATAGCCCCTAAGTCAGAGACGAATAAGCATGAGATTTTAGACGCATAGTCACGGGGTCTATAACGCATACAGTAGCACCGAAGTCAGGAACACATAGGCACGAGTTCTATGAAGCACAGCCACGAGATCTGTAACACATAGTCTCGAGGTCTGTGACGCATAGCCCCTAAGTCAGAGACGAATAAGCATGAGATTTTAGACGCATAGTCACGGGGTCTATAACGCATACAGTAGCACCGAAGTCAGGAACACATAGGCACGAGTTCTATGAAGCACAGCCACGAGATCTGTAACACATAGTCTCGAGGTCTGTGACGCATAGCCCCTAAGTCAGAGACGAATAAGCATGAGATTTTAGACGCATAGTCACGGGGTCTATAACGCATACAGTAGCACCGAAGTCAGGAACACATAGGCACGAGTTCTATGAAGCACAGCCACGAGATCTGTAACACATAGTCTCGAGGTCTGTGACGCATAGCCCCTAAGTCAGAGACGAATAAGCATGAGATTTTAGACGCATAGTCACGGGGTCTATAACGCATACAGTAGCACCGAAGTCAGGAACACATAGGCACGAGTTCCATGAAGCACAGCCATGAGATCTGTAACACATAGTCTCGAGGTCTGTGACGCATAGCCCCGAGGTCTTTAACGCATAGCTCCAAGATCTGTGACACAGTCCCGAAGCCTGTGACAAGGCTATAGTGAGATAGATTAAGCAATATCTGAGTAACAAGAGGCCGAGGATATTGACGTAGTGCCATATTCTCTTTTTAGATTAGTAGGGCTGAAACACTGACGT